>NC_091330.1:31971758-32144258 GCF_038502225.1 Cherax quadricarinatus
AAGAAGAGGTTAAGAGAAATCGACCTTACGACACTGTAGGACAGGGGAGATAGGTGGGATATGATAACGACATATAAAATTCCGAGAGGAATTGACAAGGTGGATAGAGACAGGATGTTCCAGAGATGGGACACAACAACAAGGAGTCAAAATTGGAAGTTGAAGACTGAAATTAATCACAAGGATGCTAGGAAGTATTTCATCAGTCTCAGAGTTGTCAGGAAGTGGAATAGTCTGGGAAGTGATGTAGTGGAGGCAGGATCCAAACACAGCTTTAAGAAGAGGTATGATAAAACTGATGGTGCATGAAGAGTGAACTAGCAGCGACCTGTAAAGAGGCGGGTCCAGGAGCTATGAATCGACCTCTGAAACCACAATTAGATGAGCACATAGTATTTTCGACAGACGGGAAACAGAAATACGAGGACACAGATGCAAGTTGACAACACAGATGAGAAACTTGGATGTTAGGAAGTATTTCTTCCTTCACGTAGTAGTCAAGAAGCGAAGCAACATGTAAAGTGGAACAGTAGAGGCAGAATACATGCATATCTTTAAGAAGAGGTACGATAAACTCTCGAAACCAGGAGAAAATTAACCCAACAGCAGCCAACGAAGAGGCGGTGCAAGAAGCTATGCAATCACATAAAGGAAAATAAACATTGATATACTCTCTCACTCTCTCACTCTCTCACTCTCTCACTCTCTCACTCTCTCACTCTCTCACTCTCTCACTCTCTCACTCTCTCACTCTCTCACTCTCTCTCTCTATAGCTTGTCCTTGATGACAAGGTTGGTATTACCTGTATAACATTGACGTACGAAGGAGAGGTGAGTCGACTCCAGGTTGCTTCAGGACCTGGACACAGGCTCCAGTTCTTCTCAATTCTCACTGAGCCTTTCAAGATGTTGGTCATGTTTGTCAAGCCCACCTGCAGAGAGTAACCATAGTTAACAGTGACACCTGCAGAGAGTAACCATAGTTAACAGTGACACCTGCAGAGAGTAACCATAGTTAACAGTGACACCTGCAGAGAGTAACCATAGTTAACAGTGACACCTGCAGAGAGTAACCATAGTTAACAGTGACACCTGCAGAGAGTAACCATAGTTAACAGTGACACCTGCAGAGAGTAACCATAGTTAACAGTGAAACCTGCAGAGAGTAACCATAGTTAACAGTGACACCTGCAGAGAGTAACCATAGTTAACAGTGACACCTGCAGAGAGTAACCATAGTTAACAGTGACACCTGCAGAGAGTAACCATAGTTAACAGTGACACCTGCAGAGAGTAACCATAGTTAACAGTGACACCTGCAGAGAGTAACCATAGTTAACAGTGACACCTGCAGAGAGTAACCATAGTTAACAGTGACACCTGCAGAGAGTAACCATAGTTAACAGTGACACCTGCAGAGAGTAACCATAGTTAACAGTGACACCTGCAGAGAGTAACCATAGTTAACAGTGACACCTGCAGAGAGTAACCATAGTTAACAGTGAAACCTGCAGAGAGTAACCATAGTTAACAGTGACACCTGCAGAGAGTAACCATAGTTAACAGTGACACCTGCAGAGAGTAACCATAGTTAACAGTGAAACCTGCAGAGAGTAACCATAGTTAACAGTGACACCTGCAGAGAGTAACCATAGTTAACAGTGACACCTGCAGAGAGTAACCATAGTTAACAGTGACACCTGCAGAGAGTAACCATAGTTAACAGTGACACCTGCAGAGAGTAACCATAGTTAACAGGGACACCTGCAGAGAGTAACCATAGTTAACAGGGACACCTGCAGAGAGTAACCATAGTTAACAGGGACACCTGCAGAGAGTAACCATAGTTAACAGGGACACCTGCCGAGAGTAACCATAGTTAACAGTGACACCTGCAGAGAGTAACCATAGTTAACAGTGACACCTGCAGAGAATAACCATAATTAACAGTGAAACCTGCAGAGTAACCATAATTAACAGTGACATCTGCAGAGAGTAACCATAGTTAACAGTGAAACCTGCAGAGAGTAACCATAGTTAACAGTGACACCTGCAGAGAGTAACCATAGTTAACAGTGACACCTGCAGAGAGTAACCATGGTTATCAGTGAAACCTGCAGAGAGTAACCATAATTAACAGTGACATCTGCAGAGTAACCATAGTTAACAGTGACACCTGCAGAGAGTAACCATAGTTAACAGTGACACCTGCAGAGAGTAACCATAGTTAACAGTGACACTTGCAGAGAGTAACCATAGTTAGCAGTGACACCTGCAGAGAGTAACCATAGTTAAAAGGGACACCTGCACAGAGTAACCATAGTTAACAGGGACACCTGCAAAGAGTAACCATAGTTAACAGTGACACCTGCAGAGAGTAACCATAGTTAACAGGGACACCTGCAGAGAGTAACCATAGTTATCAGGGACACCTGCAGAGAGTAACCATAGTTAACAGTGACACCTGCAGAGAGAAAACATAGTTAACAGTGACACCTGCAGAGAGTAACCATAGTTAACAGTGACACCTGCAAAGAGTAACCATAGTTAACAGTGACACCTGCAGAGAGTAACCATAGTTAACAGTGACACCTGCAGAGAGTAACCATAGTTAACAGTGGCACCTGCAGAGAGTAACCATAGTTAACAGTGACACCTGCAGAGAGTAACCATAATTAACAGTGACACCTGCAGAGAGTAACCATAGTTAACAGGGACTCCTGCAGAGAGTAACCATAGTTAACAGTGACAGCTGCAGAGAGTAACCATAGTTAACAGGGACACCTGCAGAGAGTAACCATAGTTAACAGTGGCACCTGCAGAGAGTAACCATTGTTATCAGTGACACCTGCAGAGAGTAACCATAGTTAACAGTGACACCTGCAGAGAGTAACCATAGTTAACAGGGACACCTGCAGAGAGTAACCATAGTTAACAGTGACACCTGCCGAGAGTAACCATAGTTAACAGTGACACCTGCCGAGAGTAACCATAGTTAACAGGGACACCTGCAGAGAGTAACCATAGTTAACAGGGACACCTGCAGAGAGTAACCATAGTTAACAGTGACACCTGCAGAGAGTAACCATAGTTAACAGTGACACCTGCAGAGAGTAACCATAGTTAACAGTGGAACCTGCAGAGAGTAACTATAGTTATCAGTGACACCTGTAGAGAGTAACCATAGTTAACAGTGACACCTGCAGAGAGTAACCATAGTTAACAAGGACACCTGCAGAGAGTAACCATAGTTAACAGTGACACCTGCCGAGAGTAACCATAGTTAACAGTGACACCTGCCGAGAGAAACCATAGTTAACAGGGACACCTGCAGAGAGTAACCATAGTTAACAGGGACACCTGCAGAGAGTAACCATAGTTAACAGGGACACCTGCAGAGAGTAACCATAGTTAACAGTGACACCTGCAGAGAGTAACCATAGTTAACAGTGACACCTGCATAGAGTAACCATAGTTAACAGTGGCACCTGCAGAGAGTAACCATAGTTATCAGTGACACCTGCAGAGAGTAACCATAGTTAACAGTGACACCTGCCGAGAGTAGCCATAGTTAACAGTGACACCTGCCGAGAGTAACCATAGTTAACAGGGACACCTGCAGAGAGTAACCATAGTTAACAGGGACACCTGCAGAGAGTAACCATAGTTAACAGTGACACCTGCAGAGAGTAACCATAGTTAACAGTGACACCTGCAGAGAGTAACCATAGTTAACAGTGACACCTGCATAGAGTAACCATAGTTAACAGTGGCACCTGCAGAGAGTAACCATAGTTATCAGTGACACCTGCAGAGAGTAACCATAGTTAACAGTGACACCTGCCGAGAGTAGCCATAGTTAACAGTGACACCTGCCGAGAGTAACCATAGTTAACAAGGACACCTGCAGAGAGTAACCATAGTTAACAGTGACACCTGCCGAGAGTAACCATAGTTAACAGTGACACCTGCCGAGAGTAACCATAGTTAACAGGGACACCTGCAGAGAGTAACCATAGTTAACAGGGACACCTGCAGAGAGTAACCATAGTTAACAGTGACACCTGCAGAGAGTAACCATAGTTAACAGTGACACCTGCAGAGAGTAACCATAGTTAACAGTGACACCTGCATAGAGTAACCATAGTTAACAGTGGCACCTGCAGAGAGTAACCATAGTTATCAGTGACACCTGCAGAGAGTAACCATGGTTAACAGTGACACCTGCCGAGAGTAGCCATAGTTAACAGTGACACCTGCCGAGAGTAACCATAGTTAACAGTGACACCTGCCGAGAGTAACCATAGTTAACAGTGAAACCTGCAGAGAGTAACCATAGTTAACAGTGACACCTGCCGAGAGTAACCATAGTTAACAGGGACACCTGCAGAGAGTAACCATAGTTAACAGTGACACCTGCCGATAGTAACCATAGTTAACAGTGACACCTGCCGAGAGTAACCATAGTTAACAGTGACACCTGCCGAGAGTAACCATAGTTAACAGTGACACCTGCCGAGAGTAACCATAGTTAACAGTGACACCTGCCGAGAGTAACCATAGTTAACAGGGACACCTGCAGAGAGTAACCATAGTTAACAGTGACACCTGCCGAGAGTAACCATAGTTAACAGTGACACCTGCCGAGAGTAACCATAGTTAACAGTGACACCTGCCGAGAGTAACCATAGTTAACAGGGACACCTGCAGAGAGTAACCATAGTTAACAGTGACACCTGCCGAGAGTAACCATAGTTAACAGTGACACCTGCCGAGAGTAACCATAGTTAACAGTGACACCTGCCGAGAGTAACCATAGTTAACAGGGACACCTGCCGAGAGTAACCATAGTTAACAGTGACACCTGCCGAGAGTAACCATAGTTAACAGTGACACCTGCCGAGAGTAACCATAGTTAACAGGGACACCTGCCGAGAGTAACCATAGTTAACAGTGACACCTGCCGAGAGTAACCATAGTTAACAGTGACACCTGCCGAGAGTAACCATAGTTAACAGTGACACCTGCCGAGAGTAACCATAGTTAACAGTGACACCTGCCGAGAGTAACCATAATTAACAGGGACACCTGCAGAGAGTAACCATAGTTAACAGTGACACCTGCCGAGAGTAACCATAGTTAACAGTGACACCTGCCGAGAGTAACCATAGTTAACAGTGACACCTGCCGAGAGTAACCATAATTAACAGTGAAACCTGCAGAGAGTAACCATAGTTAACAGTGACACCTGCCGAGAGTAACCATAGTTAACAGGGACACCTGCAGAGAGTAACCATAGTTAACAGTGACACCTGCCGAGAGTAACCATAGTTAACAGGGACACCTGCAGAGAGTAACCATAGTTAACAGTGACACCTGCCGAGAGTAACCATAGTTAACAGGGACACCTGCCGAGAGTAACCATAGTTAACAGTGACACCTGCCGAGAGTAACCATAATTAACAGTGAAACCTGCAGAGAGTAACCATAGTTAACAGTGACACCTGCCGAGAGTAACCATAGTTAACAGGGACACCTGCAGAGAGTAACCATAGTTAACAGGGACACCTGCAGAGAGTAACCATAGTTAACAGGGACACCTGCAGAGAGTAACCATAGTTAACAGGGACACCTGCAGAGAGTAACCATAGTTAACAGGGACACCTGCAGAGAGTAACCATAGTTAACAGGGACATCTGAGAGGCCATCATGATCAATCAAAAGTACCAGCTTAGCAGACAGAGACCAACACAATAATAGAATATTACGCGTCACACATAATAATAATAATAATAATAATAATAATAATAATAATAATAATAATAATAATAATAATAATAATAATAATAATAATAATAATTATTATTATTATTATTATTATTATTATAATAATAATAATTTACAAGAATGGTATATAATACCGACAAGATGAAATTAAGACACATGTGCAACATCTGGGTATCCATATTGTAGACGTTTCGCCATCCAGTGGCTTTATCAATACAAATTCCAGGACATAACTTGAGGACAGTAGGACTATATACAGAAGATGAGGTAATCAGTCCCTCAACCTTGGAGTTGGTGCGAGGAGCACCGTAGTCGTGGAGATTCTGAAGCAGAAGCAAGGAGCCTGACGCTTATATAGTAACGTCAGGTGTAGCAGACGAGGACATAGTCACTGGTGGGCGGGATTCCCCAGTGGAAGTAGGTCCTGATTACCTCATCTTCTGTATATAATCCTACTGTCTTCAAGTTATGTCCTGGAATTTGTATTGATAAAGCCACTGGATGGCGAAACGTCTACAATAAAGATACCCAGATGTTGCACATGTGTCTTAATTTCAATAATAATAATAATAATAATAATAATAATAATAATAATAATAATAATAATAACATATTTTTTTCTGCAGGTACATATACAAGGTATACAGGCCTAGCTGACATCAGTGACGTAATATTATATAGAAAGCCGCTTGTTATGTTCAGCTTTTCCGGCAAATTAGGTCAGTTTTGTCCCAGGATGCGACCCTGTTGCGGCCCCCTACCAAACTAGCGGTTAAATAGTAGACGATGAAATCATGTGACTCCTGTGTTGTTGGGTTGGTGCTGCTTAAGTATCATGTATGCCAATGTTTTTGAAATTTTGTAGTTTCCAGTGTTGCGTTCTATAGTGTCGGTGACGGTGATTAGTGAGGCTTCTAGGCACCGTCGGCGTCTGAGGTCTGGTTCGGTGAGAACGAGTTGTGCCTCGTTCCAGTTCATCAAATGCCCCGTTGAGTCTCTGTGGAGGACACAGGCGTACCTTACATCGTCTCTGTTAGAGGCATTTCGATGCTCATTCAGGCGGACTGCAAGATCTCTGCCTGTCTCGCCTACATATTTCTTGGGACAGAACCCACAAGGGATCGTGTAGACGCCTGCTGTAGAAGTTAGAGGTGTGGGGCTGCGTTTAGTAGTGAGGTCTTTGATAGAGGATGTGTTTATGGTGGAAACGTTGATGTTACTCATAGCAAGTGCCCGGCGAGTATTCGTGGCAACATCGCCACATGGGAGTACTATGAACTGTTTAGGGGGCTGTTCCATTGGCGGTTTGTTGAGGATAGCTTGTGCCTTGAGTCTGCAATCTCGGATGAAGAAAGATGGGAACTGAAGACGTGTAAAGGCTTGTGTTATGTAAGTGCATTCTTCTTCTAGAAAACAAGGGCTGGAGATGCGAAGAGCTCTCAAGAAGAAGCCAATGAGGACTCCTCTCTTAGTGCGGGTGTCTTGGTGTGAATAAAAGTGTATAAGATCGTCCTTGTTGGTAGGTTTTCTATACACTTTGAAGAGAAGTTTGTCACTGTCGGGAGATCTGCACAGTAGAACGTCGAGGAAAGGAAGTTTGCCATCATTTTCGAGTTCAAGTGTAAACTTTATTGATGGTTCAACTGCATTGATCTTGTTGAGAAGGGCCTGGATATTGAGACGTCTTGGATAGAAAACCAATATATCATCAACGTATCTTAGCCAGGTAACGGTGTTGGGAATGAGGGTGCTGAATTTCTCTGTCTCCAAGTTTTCCATGAAGAGGTTGGCAAGCACAGCACTGAGCGGGCTGCCCATTGCCATCCCAAAGCATTGTTTGTAACAGTTGTCCTGATACTTGAAGAAGTTGAAATTAACACACAGTTCCACTAGATTGATGAAATCTAGAAGAGGTAAAGGGAGGTCGTGGTTTTCAGTGAGCCTCTGTCTCAGAATGTTGATTGCAGCGTCAGTAGGAACGTTGGTAAAGAGGGCTGTGACATCGAAGGAAGCCATGCTTTTGTTTTTGACATTCAGGTTGGAAATTCGGGAGAGAAGGTCACCTGAATGTTTGAGGTGGGCTTGACTGATAGTGCCCAGAAGCGCTGAAAGGTATTTGGGCACTATCAGTCAAGGGTTGTTTTGATAAGGACCTGCCTCGCATGGGCCAGTAGGCCTTCTACAGTGTTCCTCCATTCTTATGTTCTTATGACATTCCTCAGGTCACGTGCGTCACATCTCACTCTCCGCCTATATATATAATGTCTTTCTACCTCTGTATGTTAGAAGTGATCAAGGTCCCAGGACCGAAACGTTTTCTAATAAATATGTTATAGTGTTTGCTTACGTGTCTTTCTAAACCAACTTGTCGGTATTTATTACCAAGGTTTATACCATTTACAGGACTACCGGTGATGTCTGCGGACTCACCGCCTACGCTGGTCAACTGTGGGCCGGAGTCAACTGATGCTGTTTTAGTGGGACATTACACGAAGAAAAGGTTGGAGTGTTACACTGAACTGGGCTAGGACCGTAGTGTTACACTGAACTGGGCTAGGACCGTAGTGTGACACTTAGGGAAGTGTGATGGAGTGGAACACTGAGATATGCTACAGGACCGTAGTGGAACACTGAGAAGAAAAGGGTGTCGTGTGACACTGAAGATGGTCAGGTTGTAGTGTACATTGAATAGTGTCATGTGACTGGCCTCGAGAAAGACGCTGTGGGTGTTAGTGTGCGACGCAGAGACAAGGGTGTCAAGAGTGACACAGTAGAGATATTGTGTATGACACAGAGAAAAGGGTGTCGTGTGACACGGAGAGTAGGAGTGTCGTGTGACACAGAGAAAAGGGTGTCTAGTGGACACGGTTGAGCAGGAGCGTCATTACACGGAAGAAAGGGTGTCAAGTGACACAGTTGAGAGGGAGCGTCACAACACACCACGGATAAGTGTCGTGTGAGACACGGAGCGTCACAACACACCACGGATAAGTGTCGTGAGAGACACCGAGCGTCACAACACACCACGGATAAGTGTCGTGTGAGACACGGAGCGTCACAACACACCACGGATAAGTGTCGTGAGAGACACCGAGCGTCACAACACACCACGGATAAGTGTCGTGTGAGACACGGAGCGTCACAACACACCACGGATAAGTGTCGTAAGAGACACCGAGCGTCACAACACACCACGGATAAGTGTCGTGAGAGACACGGAGCGTCACAACACACCACGGATAAGTGTCGTGAGAGACACCGAGCGTCACAACACACCACGGATAAGTGTCGTGAGAGACACGGAGCGTCACAACACACCACGGATAAGTGTCGTGAGAGACACGGAGCGTCACAACACACCACGGATAAGTGTCGTGAGAGACACGGAGCGTCACAACACACCACGGATAAGTGTCGTGAGAGACACCGAGCGTCACAACACACCACGGATAAGTGTCGTAAGAGACACCGAGCGTCACAACACACCACGGATAAGTGTCGTGAGAGACACGGAGCGTCACAACACACCACGGATAAGTGTCGTGAGAGACACGGAGCGTCACAACACACCACGGATAAGTGTCGTGAGAGACACGGAGCGTCACAACACACCACGGATGTAATTTATTATTGTAACATATATATATTTTAAATACCTCTAGACCAAAGATTGATTTTTATATAATATTAAAGATTAATTGATTTTAATATTGTATTATGTATCCCGAACTTTTCATTACACAATGAGTAAACCTACCATCTAAAAATAACTTTTTTTTTGTAATAGACCCAGACCAGTAGACTAACACCCAAGTACCTATTATTACTGATAAGTGAACATGGACAGCAGGTGTAAGGAAACACGCCCAGTGTTTCCACCCTTTGCAGGGAATCGAACTCGGGCCCTCACCGTGTGAAGCCAGAACCTTTGCCACATATACACCACCAGGTGTGTACGTGACACAACCTCTCATGTAGTCATTACAACTTTTGTATATATGACAAACCTACATGGAGACATGTGTGTGTGTGTGTGTGTGTGTGTGTGTGTGTGTGTGTGTGTGTGTGTGTGTGTGTGTGTGTGTACTCACCTATTTGTACTCACCTATTTGTGGTTGCAGGGGTCGAGTCACAGCTCCTGGCCCCGCCTCTTCGCTGATTGCTACTAGGTCCTCTCTCTCCCTGCCCCATGAGCTCTATCATACCTCGCCTTAAAACTATGTATGGTTCCTGCCTCCACCACATCACTTTCTACGCTATTCCATGGCCTGACTACTCTATGACTGAAGAAATACTTCCTAACATCCCTTTGATTCATCTGAGTCTTCAACTTCCAATTGTGACCTTTGTGTCTTTGTCCCATCTCTGGAACATCCCGTCTTTGTCCACCTTGTCTATTCCGCGCAGTATTTTTTATATGTCGTTATCATGTCTCCCCTGACCCTCCTGGCCTCCAGTGTCGTCAGGCCGATTTCCCTCAACCTTTCTTCATAGGACAATCCCCGTAGCTCTGGGACTAGTCTTGTTGCAAACCTTTGCTCTTTCTCTAATTTCTTGACGTGCTTGACTAGGTGTGGATTCCAAACTGGTGCTGCATACTCCAGTATGGGCCTGACGTAGATGGTATACAGAGTCTTAAACGAATCCTTACTGAGGTATCGGAACGCTATCCATAGGTTTGCCAGGCGCCCGTATGCTGCAGCAGTTATCTGATTGATGTGCGCCTCAGGAGATATGCTCGGTGTTATACTCACCCCCAGATCTTTTTCCTTGAATGAGGTTTGCAGTCTTTGGCCATCTAAACTATATTGTGTCTGCGGTCTTCTTTGCCCTTCCCCAATCTTCATGACTTTGCATTTGGCAGGGTTAAATTCAAGGAGCCAGTAGCTGGACCAGGCTTGTAACCTGTCCAGGTCTCTTTGTAGTCCTGCCTGATCCTCATCCAATTTGATTCTTCTCATTAACTTCACATCATCTGCAAACAAGGACACTTCTGAGTCTATGGTTAGGTTAGGTTAGGTAAGGTTCGTCAGGAAACAGGACAAATGTTTCCTGACGCGGGTCTTAGTCAGATGATGACCCGCCTTTGGAGCTTTTGGTCATCTGACCGAGGCCTTCCGCTGGCTTACCGGTCCACCCCTTTAAAAATTATGGTCATTTATAACCTTCTTCTGAGTCTATCCCTTCCGTTATGTCGTTCACGTATACCAAGAACAGCACAGGTCCTAGGACTGACCCCTGTGGAACCCCACTGGTCACAGGCGCCCACTCTGACACCTCGTCGCGTACCATGACTCGTTGTTGCCTCCTTGTCAGATATTCTCTGATCCATTGCAGTGCCTTTCCTGTTATGTGTGCCTGGTCCTCTAGCTTTTGCAGTAACCTCTTGTGAGGGACTGTGTCGAAGGCCTTCCTGCAGTCCAAAAATACGCAGTCGATCCACCCTTCTCTCTCTTGTCTTACTTCTGTCACCTTGTCATAAAACTCTAGTAGGTTTGTGACACAGGATTTTCCTTCCCTGAAACCGTGCTGGTTGTTAATTATACACTTGTTTCTTTCCAGGTGCCCCACCACTCTCCTCCTGATGATCTTCTCCATGACCTTGCATACTATACACGTTAGTGACACAGGTCTGTAGTTTAGTGCCTCATGTCTGTCTCCCTTTTTAAAAATTGGGACTACATTTGCCATTTTCCATACCTCAGGGAGTTGCCCAGTTTCAAATGATGTGTTGAAGATCTTTGTTAATGGCTCACACAATATCTCTGCTCCCTCTTTAAGGACCCATGGAGAGATGTTGTCTGGTCCCACCGCCTTTGAGGTGTCAAGTTCGCATAGCAGCTTCTTCACCTCCTCCTTGGTTATATGTACCTAATCCAGCACTTGCTGGTGTGCCCCCCTGTTCTGATTTCTTGGAGTCCTGTGGGTGTGTGTGGGTGTGTGTGGGTGTGTGTGGGTGTGTTGGTGTGTGTGGGTGGGTGTGGGTGTGTGTGGGCGTGTGTGGGAGTGTGTGGGTGTGTGTGGGTGTGTGTGGGTGTGTTGGTGTGCGTGTGTGTGGGTGTGTGTGGGTGTGTTGGTGTGCGTGTGTGTGGGTGTGTGTGGGTGTGTGTGTGTGTGTGTGTCTGTCTGTCTGTGAGCGTGTGTGTGTGTGGGTGTTGTGTGTATGTATGTGTGTGTGTGTGTGTGTGTGTGTGTGTGTGTGTCTGTCTGTCTGTGAGCGTGTGTGTGTGTGTGAGTGTTGTGTGTGTGTGTGTGTGTGTGTGTGTGTGTGTGTGTGTGTGCGTGCGACCATGGCAACAGATACAGCATGAACAGTGAATACGATAATGGCAATCTCGTGAACGGTGAATTGGGTAAGCATATCAACAGAACAAATGGCAACAGAAGGAGACACAACAGTGAAGAGAGCGACCATAGCAACAGAAGGAGGCACAACAGTGAAGAGAGCGACCATAGCAACAGAAGGAGACACAACAGTGAAGAGAGCAACCATAGCAACAGAAGGAGACACAACAGTGAAGAGAGCAACCACAGCAACAGAAGGAGACACAACAGTGAAGAGAGCGACCATAGCAACAGAAGGAGACACAACAGTGAAGAGAGCAACCATAGCAACAGAAGGAGACAACAGTGAAGAGAGCAACCATAGCAACAGAAGGAGACACAACAGTGAAGAGAGCAACCATAGCAACAGAAGGAAACACAACAGTGAAGAGAGCAACCATAGCAACAGAAGGAGACACAACAGTGAAGAGAGCGACCATAGCAACAGAAGGAGACACAACAGTGAAGAGAGCAACCATAGCAACAGAAGGAAACACAACAGTGAAGAGAGCAACCATAGCAACAGGAGGAGACACAACAGTGAAGAGAGCAACCATAGCAACAGAAGGAGACACAACAGTGAAGAGAGCGACCATAGCAACAGAAGGAGACACAACAGTGAAGAGAGCGACCATAGCAACAGGAGGAGGAACAACAGCGAACAGAGCAACCATACCAACAGAAGGAAACACAACAGACCGTTGGAAAAGAGAATTTAAGTGAAGTTCAGCTTTAATGAGATGAACTGACACCACTGGTGCCTTGATACTGGTGCCTTGATACTGGAGAAGCACTCTGGTGCCTTGATACTGGTGCCTTGATACTGGAGAAGCACTCTGGTGCCTTGATACTGGTGCCTTGATACTGGTGTCTTGATACTGGTGCCTTGATACTGGTGTCTTGATACTGGTGTCTTGATACTGGTGCCTTGATACTGGTGAAGCACTCTGGTGCCTTGATACTGGAGAAGCACTATGGTGCCTTGATACTGGAGAAGCACTCTGGTGCCTTGATACTGGAGAAGCACTCTGGTGCCTTGATACTGGTGCCTTGATACTGGTGAAGCACACTGGTGCCTTGATACTGGAGAAGCACTCTGGTGCCTTGATGCTGGAGAAGCACTCTGGTGCCTTGATACTGGAGAAGCACTCTGGTGCCTTGATACTGGAGAAGCACTCTGGTGCCTTGATACTGGAGAAGCACTCTGGTGCCTTGATACTGGAGAAGCACTCTGGTGCCTTGATACTGGAGAAGCACTCTGGTGCCTTGATACTGGAGAAGCACTCTGGTGCCTTGATACTGGAGAAGCACTCTGGTGCCTTGATACTGGAGAAGCACTCTGGTGCCTTGATACTGGAGAAGCACTCTGGTGCCTTGATACTGGAGAAGCACTCTGGTGCCTTGATAATGGAGAAGCACTCTGGTGCCTTGATACTGGATAAGCACTCTGGTGCCTTGATACTGGAGAAGCACTCTGGTGCCTTGATACTGGAGAAGCACTCTGGTGCCTTGATACTGGAGAAGCACTCTGGTGCGTTGATACTGGAGAAGCACTCTGGTGCCTTGATACTGGAGAAGCACTCTGGTGCATTGATACTGGAGAAGCACTCTGGTGCATTGATACTGGAGAAGCACTCTGGTGCCTTGATACTGGAGAAGCACTCTGGTGCCTTGATACTGGAGAAGCACTCTGGTGCCTTAATACTGGAGAAGCACGCTGGTGCCTTGATACTGGAGAAGCACTCTGGTGCCTTGATACTGGAGAAGCACTCTGGTGCCTTGATACTGGAGAAGCACTCTGGTGCCTTGATACTGGAGAAGCACCCTGGTGCCTTGATACTGGAGAAGCACCCTGGTGCCTTGATACTGGAGAAGCACTCTGGTGCCTTGATACTGGAGAAGCACTCTGGTGCCTTGATACTGGAGAAGCACTCTGGTGCCTTGATACTGGAGAAGCACTCTGGTGCCTTGATACTGGAGAAGCACTCTGGTGCCTTGATACTGGAGAAGCACTCTGGTACCTTGATACTGGAGAAGCACTCTGGTGCCTTGATACTGGAGAAGCACTCTGGTGCCTTGACACTGGAGAAGGACTATGGTGCCTTGATACTGGAGAAGCACTCTGGTGCCTTGATACTGGAAAAGCACTCTGGTGCCTTGATACTGGAGAAGCACTCTGGTGCCTTGACACTGGAGAAGCACTCTGGTGCCTTGATACTGGAGAAGCACTCAGGTGCCTTGATACTGGAGAAGCACTCTGGTGCCTTGATACTGGAGAAGCACTCTGGTACCTTGATACTGGAGAAGCACTCTGGTACCTTGATACTGGAGAAGCACTCTGGTGCCTTGATACTGGAGAAGCACTCTTGTGCCTTGATACTGGAGAAGCACTCTGGTGCCTTGATACTGGAGAAGCACTCTGGTGCCTTGATACTGGAGAAGCACTCTGGTGCCTTGATACTGGAGAAGCACTCTGGTGCCTTGATACTGGGGAAGCACTCTGGTGCCTTGATACTGGAGAAGGACTCTGGTGCCTTGATAGTGGAGAAGGACTCTGGTGCCTTGATACTGGAGAAGCACTCTGGTGCCTTGATACTGGAGAAGCACTCTGGTGCCTTGATACTGGAGAAGCACTCTGGTGCCTTGATACTGGAGAAGCACTCTGGTGCCTTGATACTGGAGAAGCACTCTGGTGCCTTGATACTGGAGAAGGACTCTGGTGCCTTGATACTGGAGAAGCACTCTGGTGCCTTGATACTGGAGAAGCACTCTGGTGCCTTGATAATGGAGAAGCACTCTGGTGCCTTGATACTGGATAAGCACTCTGGTGCCTTGATACTGGAGAAGCACTCTGGTGCCTTGATACTGGAGAAGCACTCTGGTGCCTTGATACTGGAGAAGCACTCTGGTGCGTTGATACTGGAGAAGCACTCTGGTGCCTTGATACTGGAGAAGCACTCTGGTGCATTGATACTGGAGAAGCACTCTGGTGCATTGATACTGGAGAAGCACTCTGGTGCCTTGATACTGGAGAAGCACTCTGGTGCCTTGATACTGGAGAAGCACTCTGGTGCCTTAATACTGGAGAAGCACGCTGGTGCCTTGATACTGGAGAAGCACTCTGGTGCCTTGATACTGGAGAAGCACTCTGGTGCCTTGATACTGGAGAAGCACTCTGGTGCCTTGATACTGGAGAAGCACCCTGGTGCCTTGATACTGGAGAAGCACCCTGGTGCCTTGATACTGGAGAAGCACTCTGGTGCCTTGATACTGGAGAAGCACTCTGGTGCCTTGATACTGGAGAAGCACTCTGGTGCCTTGATACTGGAGAAGCACTCTGGTGCCTTGATACTGGAGAAGCACTCTGGTGCCTTGATACTGGAGAAGCACTCTGGTACCTTGATACTGGAGAAGCACTCTGGTGCCTTGATACTGGAGAAGCACTCTGGTGCCTTGACACTGGAGAAGGACTATGGTGCCTTGATACTGGAGAAGCACTCTGGTGCCTTGATACTGGAAAAGCACTCTGGTGCCTTGATACTGGAGAAGCACTCTGGTGCCTTGACACTGGAGAAGCACTCTGGTGCCTTGATACTGGAGAAGCACTCAGGTGCCTTGATACTGGAGAAGCACTCTGGTGCCTTGATACTGGAGAAGCACTCTGGTACCTTGATACTGGAGAAGGACTCTGGTACCTTGATACTGGAGAAGCACTCTGGTGCCTTGATACTGGAGAAGCACTCTTGTGCCTTGATACTGGAGAAGCACTCTGGTGCCTTGATACTGGAGAAGCACTCTGGTGCCTTGATACTGGAGAAGCACTCTGGTGCCTTGATACTGGAGAAGCACTCTGGTGCCTTGATACTGGGGAAGCACTCTGGTGCCTTGATACTGGAGAAGGACTCTGGTGCCTTGATACTACTCTGGTGCCTTGTGGAGAAGGACTCTGGTGCCTTGATACTGGAGAAGCACTCTGGTGCCTTGATACTGGAGAAGCACTCTGGTGCCTTGATACTGGAGAAGCACTCTGGTGCCTTGATACTGGAGAAGCACTCTGGTGCCTTGATACTGGAGAAGCACTCTGGTGCCTTGATACTGGAGAAGGACTCTGGTGCCTTGATACTGGAGAAGCACTCTGGTGCCTTGATACTGGAGAAGGACTCTGGTGCCTTGATACTGGAGAAGCACTCTGGTGCCTTGATACTGGAGAAGCACCCTGGTGCCTTGATACTGGAGAAGCACTCTGGTGCCTTGATACTGGAGAAGCACCCTGGTGCCTCGATACTGGAGAAGCACCCTGGTGCCTTGATACTGGAGAAGCACTCTGGTGCCTTGATACTGGAGAAGCACTCTGGTGCCTTGATACTGGAGAAGCACTCTGGTGCCTTGATACTGGAGAAGCACTCTGGTGCCTTGATACTGGAGAAGGACTCTGGTGCCTTGATACTGGAGAAGCACTCTGGTGCCTTGATACTGGAGAAGCACCCTGGTGCCTTGATACTGGAGAAGCACTCTGGTGCCTTGATACTGGAGAAGGACTCTGGTGCCTTGATACTGGAGAAGCACTCTGGTGCCTTGACACTGGAGAAGCACCCTGGTGCCTTGATACTGGAGAAGCACCCTGGAGCCTTGATACTGGAGAAGGACTCTGGTACCTTGATACTGGAGAAGCACTGTGGTGCCTTGATACTGGAGAAGCACTCTGGTGCCTTGATACTGGAGAAGCACACTTGTGCCTTGATACTGGAGAAGCACTCTGGTGCCTTGATACTGGAGAAGCACTCTGGTGCCTTGATACTGGAGAAGCACTCTGGTGCCTTGATACTGGAGAAGCACTCTGGTGCCTTGATACTGGAGAAGCACTCTGGTGCCTTGATACTGGAGAAGCACTCTGGTGCCTTGATACTGGAGAAGCACTCTGGTGCCTTGATACTGGAGAAGCACTCTGGTGCCTTGATACTGGAGAAGGACTCTGGTACCTTGATACTGGAGAAGCACTCTGGTGCCTTGATACTGGAGAAGCACTCTTGTGCCTTGATACTGGAGAAGCACTCTGGTGCCTTGATACTGGAGAAGCACTCTGGTGCCTTGATACTGGAGAAGGACTCTGGTGCCTTGATAGTGGAGAAGCACTCTGGTGCCTTGATACTGGGGAAGCACTCTGGTGCCTTGATACTGGAGAAGGACTCTGGTGCCTTGATAGTGGAGAAGGACTCTGGTGCCTTGATACTGGAGAAGCACTCTGGTGCCTTGATACTGGAGAAGCACTCTGGTGCCTTGATACTGGAGAAGCACTCTGGTGCCTTGATACTGGAGAAGCACTCTGGTGCCTTGATACTGGAGAAGCACTCTGGTGCCTTGATACTGGAGAAGCACTCTGGTGCCTTGATACTGGAGAAGCACTCTGGTGCCTTGATACTGGAGAAGGACTCTGGTGCCTTGATACTGGAGAAGCACTCTGGTGCCTTGATACTGGAGAAGCACCCTGGTGCCTTGATACTGGAGAAGCACTCTGGTGCCTTGATACTGGAGAAGCACCCTGGTGCCTCGATACTGGAGAAGCACCCTGGTGCCTTGATACTGGAGAAGCACTCTGGTGCCTTGATACTGGAGAAGCACTCTGGTGCCTTGATACTGGAGAAGCACTCTGGTGCCTTGATACTGGAGAAGCACTCTGGTGCCTTGATACTGGAGAAGGACTCTGGTGCCTTGATACTGGAGAAGCACTCTGGTGCCTTGATACTGGAGAAGCACCCTGGTGCCTTGATACTGGAGAAGCACTCTGGTGCCTTGATACTGGAGAAGGACTCTGGTGCCTTGATACTGGAGAAGCACTCTGGTGCCTTGACACTGGAGAAGCACCCTGGTGCCTTGATACTGGAGAAGCACCCTGGTGCCTTGATACTGGAGAAGGACTCTGGTACCTTGATACTGGAGAAGCACTCTGGTGCCTTGATACTGGAGAAGCACTCTGGTGCCTTGATACTGGAGAAGCACACTTGTGCCTTGATACTGGAGAAGCACTCTGGTGCCTTGATACTGGAGAAGCACTCTGGTGCCTTGATACTGGAGAAGCACTCTGGTGCCTTGATACTGGAGAAGCACTCTGGTGCCTTGATACTGGAGAAGCACTCTGGTGCCTTGATACTGGAGAAGCACTCTGGTGCCTTGATACTGGAGAAGCACTCTTGTGCCTTGATACTCGAGAAGCACTCTGGTGCCTTGATACTCGAGAAGCACTCTGGTGCCTTGATACTGGAGAAGCACTCTGGTGCCTTGATACTGGAGAAGCACTCTGGTGCCTTGATACTGGAGAAGCACTCTGGTGCCTTGATACTGGAGAAGCACTCTGGTACCTTGATACTGGAGAAGCACTCTGGTGCCTTGATACTGGAGAAGCACTCTGGTGCCTTGACACTGGAGAAGGACTATGGTGCCTTGATACTGGAGAAGCACTCTGGTGCCTTGATACTGGAAAAGCACTCTGGTGCCTTGATACTGGAGAAGCACTCTGGTGCCTTGACACTGGAGAAGCACTCTGGTGCCTTGATACTGGAGAAGCACTCAGGTGCCTTGATACTGGAGAAGCACTCTGGTGCCTTGATACTGGAGAAGCACTCTGGTGCCTTGATACTGAAGAAGCACTCTGGTGCCTTGATACAGGAGAAGCACTCTGGTGCCTTGATACTGGAGAAGCACCCTGGTGCCTTGATACTGGAGAAGCACTCTGGTGCCTTGATACTGGAGAAGCACTCTGGTGCCTTGATACTGAAGAAGCACTCTGGTGCCTTGATACAGGAGAAGCACTCTGGTGCCTTGATACTGGAGAAGCACTCTGGTGCCTTGATACTGGAGAAGGACTCTGGTGCCTTGATATTGGAGAAGCATCCTGGTGCCTTCATACTCGAGAAGCACTCTGGTGCCTTGATACTGGAGAAACACTCTGGTGCCTTGATACTGGAGAAGCACTCTGGATCCTTGGTACTGGAGAAGCACTCTGGTGCCTTGATACTAGAGAAGGAATCTGGGGCCTTGATACTGGAGAAGCACTCTGGTGCCTTGATACTGGAGAAGCACTCTGGTGCCTTGATACTGGAGAAGCACTCTGGTGCCTTGATACTGGAGAAGCACCCTGGTGCCTTGATACTGGAGAAGCACTCTGGTGCCTTGAGACTGGAGAAGCACTCTGGTGCCTTGATACTGGAGAAGCACTCTGGTGCTTTGATACTGGAGAAGCACTATGGTGCCATGATACTGGAGAAGCACTCTGGTGCCTTGATACTGGAGAAGCACCCTGGTGCCTTGATACTGGACAAGCACTCTGGTGCCTTGATACTGGAGAAGGACTCTGGTGCCTTGATACTGGAGAAGCACTCTGGTGCCTTGATACTGGAGAAGGACTCTGGTGCCTTGATACTGGAGAAGCACTCTGGTGCCTTGATACTGGAGAAGCACCCTGGTGCCTTGATACTGGAGAAGCACTCTGGTGCCTTGATACTGGAGAAGCACTCTGGTGCCTTGATACTGGAGAAGCACTCTGGTGCCTTGATACTGGAGAAGCACTATGGTGCCATGATACTGGAGAAGCACTCTCGTGCCTTGATACTGGAGAAGGACTCTGGTGCCTTGATACTGCAGAAGCACTCTGGTGCCTTGATTCTGGAGAAGGACTCTGGTGCCTTGATACTGGAGAAGCACTCTGGTGCCTTGATACTGGAGAGGCACTCTGGTGCCTTGATACTGGAGAAGCACTCTGCTGCCTTGATACTGGAGAAGCACTCTGGTGCCTTGATACTGGAGAAGGACTCTGGTGCCTTGATACTGGAGAAGCACTCTGGTGCCTTGATACTGGAGAAGCACCCTGGTGCCTTGATACTGGAGAAGCACCCTGGTGCCTTGATACTGGAGAAGCACTCTGGTGCCTTGATACTGGACAAGCACTCTGGTGCCTTGATACTGGAGAAGCACTCTGGTGCCTTGATACTGGAGAAGGACTCTGGTGCCTTGATACTGGAGAAGCACTCTGGTGCCTTGATACTGGAGAAGCACCCTGGTGCCTTGATACTGGAGAAGCACTCTGGTGCCTTGATACTGGAGAAGGACTCTGGAGCCTTGATATTGGAGAAGGACTCTGGTGCCTTGATACTGGAGAAGCACTCTGGTGCCTTGATACTGGAGAAGCACCCTGGTGTCTTGATACTGGAGAAGCACTCTGGTGCTTTGATACTGGAGAAGCACTCTGGTGCCTTGATACTGGAGAAGCACTCTGGTGCCTTGATACTGGAGAAGCACTCTAATACCTTGATACTGGAGAAGCACTCTGGTGCCTTGATACTGGAGAAGCACTCTGGTGCCTTGATACTGGAGAAGGACTATGGTGCCTTGATACTGGAGAAGCACTCTGGTGCCTTGATACTGGAAAAGCAATCTGGTGCCTTGATACTGGAGAAGCACTCTGGTGCCTTGACACTGGAGAAGCACTCTGGTGCCTTGATACTGGAGAAGCACTCAGGTGCCTTGATACTGGAGAAGCACTCTGGTGCCTTGATACTGGAGAAGCACTCTGGTGCCTTGATACTGAAGAAGCACTCTGGTGCCTTGATACAGGAGAAGCACTCTGGTGCCTTGATACTGGAGAAGCACCCTGGTGCCTTGATACTGGAGAAGCACTCTGGTGCCTTGATACTGGAGAAGCACTCTGGTGCCTTGATACTGAAGAAGCACTCTGGTGCCTTGATACAGGAGAAGCACTCTGGTGCCTTGATACTGGAGAAGCACTCTGGTGCCTTGATACTGGAGAAGGACTCTGGTGCCTTGATATTGGAGAAGCATCCTGGTGCCTTCATACTCGAGAAGCACTCTGGTGCCTTGATACTGGAGAAACACTCTGGTGCCTTGATACTGGAGAAGCACTCTGGATCCTTGGTACTGGAGAAGCACTCTGGTGCCTTGATACTGGAGAAGGAATCTGGGGCCTTGATACTGGAGAAGCACTCTGGTGCCTTGATACTGGAGAAGCACTCTGGTGCCTTGATACTGGAGAAGCACTCTGGTGCCTTGATACTGGAGAAGCACCATGGTGCCTTGATACTGGAGAAGCACTCTGGTGCCTTGAGACTGGAGAAGCACTCTGGTGCCTTGATACTGGAGAAGCACTCTGGTGCCTTGATACTGGAGAAGCACTATGGTGCCATGATACTGGAGAAGCACTCTGGTGCCTTGATACTGGAGAAGCACCCTGGTGCCTTGATACTGGACAAGCACTCTGGTGCCTTGATACTGGAGAAGGACTCTGGTGCCTTGATACTGGAGAAGCACTCTGGTGACTTGATACTGGAGAAGGACTCTGGTGCCTTGATACTGGAGAAACACTCTGGTGCCTTGATACTGGAGAAGCACCCTGGTGCCTTGATACTGGAGAAGCACTCTGGTGCCTTGATACTGGAGAAGCACTCTGGTGCCTTGATACTGGAGAAGCACTCTGGTGCCTTGATACTGGAGAAGCACTATGGTGCCATGATACTGGAGAAGCACTCTCGTGCCTTGATACTGGAGAAGGACTCTGGTGCCTTGATACTGGAGAAGCACTCTGGTGCCTTGATTCTGGAGAAGGACTCTGGTGCCTTGATACTGGAGAAGCACTCTGGTGCCTTGATACTGGAGAGGCACTCTGGTGCCTTGATACTGGAGAAGCACTCTGCTGCCTTGATACTGGAGAAGCACTCTGGTGCCTTGATACTGGAGAAGGACTCTGGTGCCTTGATACTGGAGAAGCACTCTGGTGCCTTGATACTGGAGAAGCACCCTGGTGCCTTGATACTGGAGAAGCACCCTGGTGCCTTGATACTGGAGAAGCACTCTGGTGCCTTGATACTGGACAAGCACTCTGATGCCTTGATACTGGAGAAGCACTCTGGTGCCTTGATACTGGAGAAGGACTCTGGTGCCTTGATACTGGAGAAGCACTCTGGTGCCTTGATACTGGAGAAGCACCCTGGTGTCTTGATACTGGAGAAGCACTCTGGTGCCTTGATACTGGAGAAGCACTCTGGAGCCTTGATATTGGAGAAGGACTCTGGTGCCTTGATACTGGAGAAGCACTCTGGTGCCTTGATACTGGAGAAGCACCCTGGTGTCTTGATACTGGAGAAGCACTCTGGTGCCTTGATACTGGAGAAGCACCCTGGTGCCTTGATACTGGAGAAGCTCTCTGGTGCCTTGATACTGGAGGAGGACTCTGGTGCCTTGATACTGGAGCAGCACTCTGGTGCCTTGATACTGAAGAAGCACTCTGGTGCCTTGATATTGGAGAAGCACTCTGGTGCCTTGATACTGGAGAAGCACTCTGGTGCCTTGATACTGGAGCACTCTGGTGCCTTGATACTGGAGAAGCACTCTGGTGCCTTGATACTGGAGAAGCACTCTGGTGCCTTGATACTGGAGAAGCACTCTGGTGCCTTGATACTGGAGAAGCACTCTGGTGCCTTGATACTGGATAAGCACTCTGGTGCCTTGATACTGGAGAAGCACTCTGGTGCCTTGATACTGGAGAAGCACTCTGGTGCCTTGATACTGGAGAAGCACTCTGGTGCCTTGATACTGGAGAAACACTCTGGTGCCTTGATACTGGAGAAACACCCTGGTGTCTTGATACTAGAGAAGCACTCTGGTGCCTTGATACTGGAGAAGCACTCTGGTGCCTTGATACTGGAGAAGCACTCTGGTGCCTTGATACTGGAGAAGCACTCTGGTGCCTTGATACTGGAGAAGCACTCTGGTGCCTTGATACTGGAGAAGCACTATGGTGCCTTGATTCTGGAGAAGCACTCTGGTGCCTTGATATTGGAGAAGCATTCTGGTGCCTTGATACTGGAGAAGCACTCTGGTGCCATGATACTGGAGAAGCACTCTGGTGCCTTGATACTGGAAAAACACTTTGGTGCCTTGATACTGGGAAAGCACTTTTGTGCCTTGATATTTGGGAAGCACTCTGGTGCTTTGATACTGGGGAAGCACTCTGGTGCCTTGATACTGGAGAAGCACTCTGGTGCCTTGATACTGGAGAAACACTCTGGTGCCTTGATACTGGAGAAGCACTCTGGTGCCTTGATACTGGAGAAGCACTCTGGTGCTTTGATACTGGAGAAGGACACTGGTGCCTTCATACTGGAGAAGCTCTCTGGTGCCTTGATACTGGAGAAACACTCTGGTGCCTTGATACTGGAGAAGCACTCTGGTGCCTTGATACTGGAGAAGCACTGTGGTGCCTTGATACTGGAGAAGCACTCTGGTGCCTTGATACTGGAGAAGCACTCTGATGCCTTGATACTGGAGAAGCACTCTGGTGCCTTGATACTGGAAAAACACTTTGGTGCTTTGATACTGGGGAAGCACTTTTGTTCCTTGATACTTGGGAAGCACTCTGGTGCCTTGATACTAGGGAAGCACTCTGGTGCCTTGATACTCGAGAAGCACTCTGGTGCCTTGATACTGGAGAAGCACTCTGGTGTCTTGATACTGGAGAAGCACTCTGGTGCCTTGATACTGGAGAAGCACTCTGGTGCCTTGATACTGGAGAAGCACTCTGGTGCCTTGATACTGGAGAAGCACTCTGGTGCCTTGATACTGGAGAAGCACTCTGGTGCCTTGATACTGGAGAAGCACCCTGGTGCCTTGATACTGGAGAAGCACCCTGGTGCCTTGATACTGGAGAAGCACTCTGGTGCCTTGATACTGGAGAAGGACTCTTGTGCCTTGATACTGGAGAAGGACTCTGGTGCCTTGATACTGGAGAAGCACTCTGGTGCCTTGATACTGGAGAAGCACCCTGGTGCCTTGATACTGGAGAAGCACTCTGGTGCCTTGATACTGGAGAAGCACTCTGGAGCCTTGATACTGGAGAAGGACTCTGGTGCCTTGATACTGGAGAAGCACTCTGGTACCTTGATACTGGAGAAGCACCCTGGTGCCTTGATACTGGAGAAGCACTCTGGTGCCTTGATACTGGAGAAGCACCCTGGTGCCTTGATACTGGACAAGCTCTCTGGTGCCTTGATACTGGAGGAGGACTCTGGTGCCTTGATACTGGAGCAGCACTCTGGTGCCTTGATACTGAAGAAGCACTCTGGTGCCTTGATACTGGAGAAGCACTCTGGTGCCTTGATACTGGAGAAGCACTCTGGTGCCTTGATACTGGAGAAGCACTCTGGTGCCTTGATATTGGAGAAGCACTCTGGTGCCTTGATACTGGAGAAGCACTCTGGTGCCTTGATACTGGAGAAGCACTCTGGTGCCTTGATACTGGAGAAGGACTCTGGTGCCTTGATACTGGAGAAGCATTCTGGTGCCTTCATACTCGAGAAGCACTCTGGTGCCTTGATACTGGAGAAACACTCTGGTGCCTTGATACTGGAGAAGCACTCTGGATCCTTGATACTGGAGGAGCACTCTGGTGCCTTGATACTGGAGAAGGAATCTGGGGCCTTGATACTGGAGAAGCACTCTGGTGCCTTGATACTGGAGAAGCACTCTGGTGCCTTGATACTAAAGAAGCACCCTGGTGCCTTGATACTGGAGAAGCACTCTGGTGCCTTGAGACTGGAGAAGCACTCTGGTGCCTTGATACTGGAGAAGCACTCTGGTGCCTTGATACTGGAGAAGCACTATGGTGCCATGATACTGGAGAAGCACTCTGGTGCCTTGATACTGGAGAAGCACCCTGGTGCCTTGATACTGGACAAGCACTCTGGTGCCTTGATACTGGAGAAGGACTCTGGTGCCTTGATACTGGAGAAGCACTCTGGTGCCTTGATACTGGAGAAGGGCTCTGGTGCCTTGATACTGGAGAAGCACTCTGGTGCCTTGATACTGGAGAAGCACACTGGTGCCTTGATACTGGAGAAGGACTCTGCTGATACTGGAGAAGCACTCTGGTGCCTTGATACTGGAGAAGACTCTGGTGCCTTGATACTGGAGCACTCTGGTGCCTTGATACTGGAGAAGCACTCTGGTGCCTTGATACTGGAGAAGCACTCTGGTGCCTTGATACTGGAGAAGCACTCTGGTGCCTTGATACTGGAGAAGCACTCTGGTGCCTTGATACTGGAGAAGCACTCTGGTGCCTTGATAAGCACTCTGCTGCCTTGATACTGGAGAAGCACTCTGCCTTGATACTGGAGAAGCACTCTGGTGCCTTGATACTGGAGAAGGACTCTGGTGCCTTGATACTGGAGAAGCACTCTGGTGCCTTGATACTGGAGAAGCACTCTGGTGCCTTGATACTGGAGAAGACTCTGGTGCCTTGATACTGGACAAGCACTCTGGTGCCTTGATACTGGATAAGCACTCTGGTGCCTTGATACTGGAGAAGCACTCTGGTGCCTTGATACTTGAGAAGCACTCTGGTGCCTTGATACTGGAGAAGCACCCTGGTGCCTTGATACTGGAGAAGCACTCTGGTGCCTTGATACTGGACAAGCACTCTGGAGACTCTGGTGCCTTGATACTGGAGAAGCACTCTGGTGCCACTCTGGTGCCTTGATACTGGAGAAGCACTCTGGTGCCTTGATACTGGAGAAGCACTCTGGTGCCTTGATACTACTCTGGTGCCTTGATACTGGAGAAGCAGCACTCTGGTGCCTTGATACTGGAGAAGCACTCTGGTGCCTTGATACTGGAGAAGCACTCTGGTGCCTTGATACTGGAGAAGCACTCTGGTGCCTTGATACTGGAGAAGCACTCTGGTGCCTTGATACTGGAGAAGCACTCTGGTGCCTTGATACTGGAGAAGCACTCTGGTGCCTTGATACTGGAGAAGCACTCTGGTGCCTTGATACTGGAGAAGCACTCTGGTGCCTTGATACTGGAGAAGCACTCTGGTGCCTTGATACTGGAGAAGCACTCTGGTGCCTTGATACTGGAGAAGCACTCTGGTGCCTTGATACTGGAGAAGCACTCTGGTGCCTTGATACTGGAGAAGCACTCTGGTGCCTTGATACTGGAGAAGCACTCTGGTGCCTTGATACTGGAGAAGCACTCTGGTGCCTTGATACTACTCTGCCTGGTTGATACTGGAGAAGCACTCTGGTGCCTTGATACTGGAGAAGCACTCTGGTGCCTTGATACTGGAGAACTCTGGTGCCTTGATACTGGAGCACTCTGGTGCCTTGATACTGGAGAAGCACTCTGGTGCCTTGATACTGGAGAAGCACTCTGGTGCCTTGATACTGGAGAAGCACTCTGGTGCCTTGATACTGGAGAAGCACACTGGTGCCTTGATACTGGAGAAGCACTCTGGTGCCTTGATACTGGAGAAGCACCCTGGTGCCTTGATACTGGAGAAGCACTCTGGTGCCTTGCACTCTGGTGCCTTGATACTGGAGAAGCACTCTGGTGCCTTGATACTGGAGAAGCACTCTGGTGCCTTGATACTGGAGAAGCACTCTGGTGCCTTGATACTGGAGAAGCACTCTGGTGCCTTGATACTGGAGAAGCATTCTGGTGCCTTGATACTGGAGAAGCACTCTGGTGCCTTGATGATACTGGAGAAGCACTTGATACTGGAGAAGCACTCTGGTGCCTTGACTCTGGTGCCTTGATACTGGAGAAGCACTCTGGTGCCTTGATACTGGAGAAGCACTCTGGTGCCTTGATACTGGAGAAGCACTCTGGTGCCTTGATACTGGAGAAGCACTCTGGTGCCTTGATACTGGAGAAGCACTCTGGTGCCTTGATACTGGAGAAGCACTCTGGTGCCTTGATACTGGAGAAGCACTCTGGTGCCTTGATACTGGAGAAGCACTCTGGTGCCTTGATACTGGAGAAGCACTCTGGTGCCTTGATACTGGAGAAGCACTCTGGTGCCTTGATACTGGAGAAGCTGGTGCCTTGATACTGGAGAAGCACTCTGGTGCCTTGATACTGGAGAAGCACTCTGGTGCCTTGATACTGGAGAAGCACTCTGGTGCCTTGATACTGGAGAACTCTGGTGCCTTGATACTGGGAGCACTCTGGTGCCTTGATACTGGAGCAGCACTCTGGTGCCTTGATACTGGAGAAGCACTCTGGTGCCTTGATACTGGAGAAGCACTCTGGTGCCTTGATACTGGAGAAGCACTCTGGTGCCTTGATACTGGAGAAGCACTCTGGTGCCTTGATACTGGAGAAGCACTCTGGTGCCTTGATACTGGAGAAGCACTCTGGTGCCTTGATACTGGAGAAGCACTCTGGTGCCTTGATACTGGAGAAGCACTCTGGTGCCTTGATACTGGAGAAGCACTCTGGTGCCTTGATACTGGAGAAGCACTCTGGTGCCTTGATACTGGAGAAGCACTCTGGTGCCTTGATACTGGAGAAGCACTCTGGTGCCTTGATACTGGAGAAGCACTCTGGTGCCTTGATACTGGAGAAGCACGCTGGTGCCTTGATACTTGAGAAGCACTCTGGTGCCTTGATACTGGAGAAGCACTCTGGTGCCTTGATACTGGAGAAGCACTCTGGTGCCTTGATACTGGAGAAGCACTCTGGTGCCTTGATACTGGAGAAGCACTCTGGTGCCTTGATACTGGAGAAGCACTCTGGTGCACTCTGGTGCCTTGATACTGGAGAAGCACTCTGGTGACTTGATACTGGAGAAGCACTCTGGTGCCTTGATACTGGAGAAGCACTCTGGTGCCTTGATACTGGAGAAACTCTGGTGCCACTCTGGTGCCTTGATACTGGAGAAGCACTCTGGTGCCTTGATACTGGAGAAGCACCCTGGTGCCTTGATACTGGAGAAGCACTCTGGTGCCTTGATACTTGGAGAAGCACTCTGGTGCCTTGATACTGGAGAAGCACTCTGGTGCCTTGATACTGGAGAAGCACTCTGGTGCCTTGATACTGGAGAAGCACTCTGGTGCCTTGATACTGGAGAAGCACTCTGGTGCCTTGATACTGGAGAAGCACTCTGGTGCCTTGATACTGGAGAAGCACTCTGGTGCCTTGATACTGGAGAAGCACTCTGGTGCCTTGATACTGGAGAAGCACTCTGGTGCCTTGATACTGGAGAAGCACTCTGGTGCCTTGATACTGGAGAAGCACTCTGGTGCCTTGATACTGGAGAAGCACTCTGTTTCCTTGATACTGGAGAAGACCTCTGGTGCCTTGATACTGGAGCACTCTGGTGCCTTGATACTGGAGAAGCACTCTGCTCCCTTGATACTGGAGAAGCACTCTTGTGCCTTGAGACTTGAGAAGCACTCTGGTGCCTTGATACTGGAGAAGCACACTGGTGCCTTGATACTGGAGAAGGACTCTGGTTCCTTGATACTGGAGAAGCACTCTGGTGCCTTGATACTGGAGAAGCATCCTGGTGCCTTGATACTGGAGAAGCACTCTGGTGCCTTGATACTGGAGAAGCACTCTGGTGCCTTGATACTGGAGAAGCACTCTGGTGCCTTGATACTGGAGATAGAGAACTCTGGTGCCTTGATACTGGAGAAGCAGCACTCTGGTGCCTTGATACTGGAGAAGCACTCTGGTGCCTTGATACTGGAGAAGCACTCTGGTGCCTTGATACTGGAGAAGCACTCTGGTGCCTTGATACTGGAGAAGCACTCTGGTGCCTTGATACTGGAGAAGCACTCTGGTGCCTTGATACTGGAGAAGCACTCTGGTGCCTTGATACTGGAGAAGCACTCTGGTGCCTTGATACTGGAGAAGATACACTCTGGTGCCTTGATACTGGAGAAGCATTCTGGTGCCTTCATACTCGAGAAGCACTCTGGTGCCTTGATACTGGAGCACTCTGGTGCCTTGATACTGGAGAAGCACTCTGGATCCTTGATACTGGAGAAGCACTCTGGTGCCTTGATACTGGGGAAGGAATCTGCACTCTGGTGCCTTGATACTGGAGAAGCACTCTGGTGCCTTGATACTGGAGAAGCACTCTGGTTGATACTGGAGAAGCACTCTGGTGCCTTGATACTCTGGTGCCTTGATACTGGAGAAGCACTCTGGTGCCTTGATACTGGAGAAGCACTCTGGTGCCTTGATACTGGAGAAGCACTCTGGTGCCTTGATACTGGAGAAGCACTCTGGTGCCTTGATACTGGAGAAGCACTCTGGTGCCTTGATACTGGAGAAGCACTCTGGTGCCTTGATACTGGAGAAGCACTCTGGTGCCTTGATACTGGAGAAGGACTCTGGTGCCTTGATACTGGAGAAGCACTCTGGTGCCTTGATACTGGAGAAGCACTGGTGCCTTGATACTGGAAGCACTCTGGTGCCTTGATACTGGAGAAGCACTCTGGTGCCTTGATACTGGAGAAGCACTCTGGTGCATTGATACTGGAGAACTCTGGTGCCTTGATACTGGAGAAGCACTCTGGTGCCTTGATACTGGAGAAGCACTCTGGTGCCTTGATACTGGAGAAGCACTCTGGTGCCTTGATACTGGAGAACCACTCTGGTGCCTTGATACTGGAGGACCCTGCTGACTTGATACTGGAGAAGCACTCTGGTGCCTTGATACTGGAGAAGCACTCTGGTGCCTTGATACTGGAGAAGCACACTGGTGCCTTGATACTGCAGAAGCACTCTGGTGCCATGATACTCTCGTGCCTTGATACTGGAGAAGGACTCTGGTGCCTTGATACTGGAGAAGCACTCTGGTGCCTTGATTCTGGAGAAGGACTCTGGTGCCTTGATACTGGAGAAGCACTCTGGTGCCTTGATACTGGAGAGGCACTCTGGTGCCTTGATACTGGAGAAGCACTCTGCTGCCTTGATACTGGAGAAGCACTCTGGTGCCTTGATACTGGAGAAGGACTCTGGTGCCTTGATACTGGAGAAGCACTCTGGTGCCTTGATACTGGAGAAGCACCCTGGTGCCTTGATACTGGAGAAGCACCCTGGTGCCTTGATACTGGAGAAGCGCTCTGGTGCCTTGATACTGGACAAGCACTCTGGTGCCTTGATACTGGAGAAGCACTCTGGTGCCTTGATACTGGAGAAGGACTCTGGTGCCTTGATACTGGAGAAGCACTCTGGTGCCTTGATACTGGAGAAGCACCCTGGTGCCTTGATACTGGAGAAGCACTCTGGTGCCTTGATACTGGAGAAGCACTCTGGAGCCTTGATATTGGAGAAGGACTCTGGTGCCTTGATACTGGAGAAGCACTCTGGTGCCTTGATACTGGAGAAGCACCCTGGTGTCTTGATACTGGAGAAGCACTCTGGTGCCTTGATACTGGAGGAGGACTCTGGTGCCTTGATACTGGAGCAGCACTCTGGTGCCTTGATACTGAAGAAGCACTCTGGTGCCTTGATACTGGAGAAGCACTCTGGTGCCTTGATACTGGAGAAGCACTCTGGTGCCTTGATACTGGAGAAGCACTCTGGTGCCTTGATACTGGAGAAGCACTCTGGTGCCTTGATACTGGAGAAGCACTCTGGTGAATTGATACTGGAGAAGCACTCTGGTGCCTTGATACTGGATAAGCACTCTGGTGCCTTGATACTGGAGAAGCACTCTGGTGCCTTGATACTGGAGAAGCACTCTGGTGCCTTGATACTGGAGAAGCACTCTGGTGCCTTGATACTGGAGAAACACTCTGGTGCCTTGATACTGGAGAAACACCCTGGTGCCTTGATACTAGAGAAGCACTCTGGTGCCTTGATACTGGAGAAGCACTCTGGTGCCTTGATACTGGAGAAGCACTCTGGTGCCTTGATACTGGAGAAGCACTCTGGTGCCTTGATACTGGAGAAGCACTCTGGTGCCTTGATACTGGAGAAGCACTCTGGTGCCTTGATACTGGAGAAGCACTCTGGTGCCTTGATATTGGAGAAGCATTCTGGTGCCTTGATACTGGAGAAGCACTCTGGTGCCATGATACTGGAGAAGCACTGTGGTGCCTTGATACTGGAAAAACACTTTGGTGCCTTGATACTGGGGAAGCACTTTTGTGCCTTGATATTTGGGAAGCACTCTGGTGCCTTGATACTGGGGAAGCACTCTGGTGCCTTGATACTGGAGAAGCACTCTGGTGCCTTGATACTGGAGAAACACTCTAGTGCCTTGATACTGGAAAAGCACTCTGGTGCCTTGATACTGGAGAAGCACTCTGGTGCTTTGATACTGGAGAAGGACACTGGTGCCTTGATACTGGAGAAGCTCTCTGGTGCCTTGATACTGGAGAAACACTCTGGTGCCTTGATACTGGAGAAGCACTCTGGTGCCTTGATACTGGAGAAGCACTGTGGTGCCTTGATACTGGAGAAGCACTCTGGTGCCTTGATACTGGAGAAGCACTCTGATGCCTTGATACTGGAGAAGCACTCTGGTGCCTTGATACTGGAAAAACACTTTGGTGCTTTGATACTGGGGAAGCACTTTTGTTCCTTGATACTTGGGAAGCACTCTGGTGCATTGATACTAGGGAAGCACTCTGGTGCCTTGATTCTCGAGAAGCACTCTGATGCCTTGATACTGGAGAAGCACTCTGGTGTCTTGATACTGGAGAAGCACTCTGGTGCCTTGATACTGGAGAAGCACTCTGGTGCCTTGATACTGGAGAAGCACTCTGGTGCCTTGATACTGGAGAAGCACTCTGGTGCCTTGATACTGGAGAAGCACTCTGGTGCCTTGATACTGGAGAAGCACCCTGGTGCCTTGATACTGGAGAAGCACCCTGGTGCCTTGATACTGGAGAAGCACTCTGGTGCCTTGATACTGGAGAAGGACTCTTGTGCCTTGATACTGGAGAAGGACTCTGGTGCCTTGATACTGGAGAAGCACTCTGGTGCCTTGATACTGGAGAAGCACCCTGGTGCCTTGATACTGGAGAAGCACTCTGGTGCCTTGATACTGGAGAAGCACTCTGGAGCCTTGATACTGGAGAAGGACTCTGGTGCCTTGATACTGGAGAAGCACTCTGGTACCTTGATACTGGAGAAGCACCCTGGTGCCTTGATACTGGAGAAGCACTCTGGTGCCTTGATACTGGAGAAGCACCCTGGTGCCTTGATACTGGAGAAGCTCTCTGGTGCCTTGATACTGGAGGAGGACTCTGGTGCCTTGATACTGGAGCAGCACTCTGGTGCCTTGATACTGAAGAAGCACTCTGGTGCCTTGATACTGGAGAAGCACTCTGGTGCCTTAATACTGGAGAAGCACTCTGGTGCCTTGATACTGGAGAAGCACTCTGGTGCCTTGATATTGGAGAAGCACTCTGGTGCCTTGATACTGGAGAAGCACTCTGGTGCCTTGATACTGGAGAAGCACTCTGGTGCCTTGATACTGGAGAAGCACTCTGGTGCCTTGATACTGGATAAGCACTCTGGTGCCTTGATACTGGATAAGCACTCTGGTTCCTTGATACTGGAGAAGCACTCTGGTGCCTTGATACTGGAGAAGCACTATGGTGCCTTGATACTGGAGAAGCACTCTGGTGCCTTGATACTGGAGAAACACTCTGGTGCCTTGATACTGGAGAAACACCCTGGTGCCTTGATACTAGAGAAGCACTCTGGTGCCTTGATACTGGAGAAGCACTCTTGTGCCTTGATACTGGAGAAGCACTCTGGTGCCTTGATACTGGAGAAGCACTCTGGTGCCTTGATACTGGAGAAGCACTCTGGTGCCTTGATACTGGAGAAGCACTCTGGTGCCTTGATACTGGAGAAACACTCTGGTGACTTGATACAGGAGAAGAACTCTGGTGCCTTGATACTGGAGAAGCACTCTGGTGCCTTGATACTGGAGAAGCACTCTGGTGCCTTGATACTGGAGAAGCACTCTGGTGCCATGATACTGGAGAAGCACTCTGGTGCCTTGATACTGGAAAAACACTTTGGTGCCTTGATACTGGGGAAGCACTTTTGTGCCTTGATATTTGGGAAGCACTCTGGTGCCTTGATACTGGAGAAGCACTCTGGTGCCTTGATACTGGAGAAGCACTCTGGTGCCTTGATACTGGAGAAGCACTCTGGTGCCTTGATACTGGAGAAGCACTCTGGTGCCTTGGTACTGGAGAAGCACCCTGGTGCCTTGATACTGGAGAAGCACTCTGGTGCCTTGATACTGGAGAAGCACTCTGATGCCTTGATAGTGGAGAAGCACTCTGGTGCCTTGATACTGGAGAAGCACTCTGGAGCCTTGATATTGGAGAAGGACTCTGGTGCCTTGATACTGGATAAGCACTCTGGTGCCTTGATACTGGAGAAGCACCCTGGTGTCTTGATACTGGAGAAGCACTCTGGTGCCTTGATACTGGAGAAGCACCCTGGTGCCTTGATACTGGAGAAGCTCTCTGTTGCCTAGATACTGGAGGAGGACTCTGGTGCCTTGATACTGGAGCAGCACTCTGGTGCCTTGATACTGAAGAAGCACTCTGGTGCCTTGATACTGGAGAAGCACTCTGGTGCCTTGATACTGGAGAAGCACTCTGGTGCCTTGATACTGGAGAAGCACTCTGGTGCCTTGATACTGGAGAAGCACTCTGGTGCCTTGATACTGGAGAAGCACTCTGGTGCCTTGATACTGGAGAAGCACTCTGGTGCCTTGATACTGGATAAGCACTCTGGTGCCTTGATACTGGAGAAGCACTCTGGTGCCTTGATACTGGAGAAGCACTCTGGTGCCTTGATACTGGAGAAGCACTCTGGTGCCTTGATACTGGAGAAACACTCTGGTGCCTTGATACTGGAGAAACACCCTGGTGCCTTGATACTAGAGAAGCACTCTGGTGCCTTGATACTGGAGAAGCACTCTGGATCCTTGATACTGGAGAAGCACTCTGGTGCCTTGATACTGGGGAAGGAATCTGGGGCCTTGATACTGGAGAAGCACTCTGGTGCCTTGATACTGGAGAAGCACTCTGGTGCCCTGATACTGGAGAAGCACTCTGGTGCCTTGATACTGGAGAAGCACCCTGGTGCCTTGATACTGGAGAAGCACTCTGGTGCCTTGAGACTGGAGAAGCACTCTGGTGCCTTGATACTGGAGAAGCACTCTGGTGCCTTGATACTGGAGAAGCACTATGGTGCCATGATACTGGAGAAGCACTCTGGTGCCTTGATACTGGAGAAGCACCCTGGTGCCTTGATACTGGACAAGCACTCTGGTGCCTTGATACTGGAGAAGGACTCTGGTGCCTTGATACTGGAGAAGCACTCTGGTGCCTTGATACTGGAGAAGGGCTCTGGTGCCTTGATACTGGAGAAGCACTCTGGTGCCTTGATACTGGAGAAGCACTCTGGTGCCTTGATACTGGAGAAGGACTCTGGTGCCTTGATACTGGAGAAGCACTCTGGTGCCTTGATACTGGAGAAGCACCCTGGTGCCTTGATACTGGAGAAGCACTCTGGTGCCTTGATACTGGAGAAGCACTCTGGTGCCTTGATACTGGAGAAGCACTCTGGTGCCTTGATACTGGAGAAGCACTATGGTGCCATGATACTGGAGAAGCACTCTCGTGCCTTGATACTGGAGAAGGACTCTGGTGCCTTGATACTGGAGAAGCACTCTGGTGCCTTGATTCTGGAGAAGGACTCTGGTGCCTTGATACTGGAGAAGCACTCTGGTGCCTTGATACTGGAGAGGCACTCTGGTGCCTTGATACTGGAGAAGCACTCTGCTGCCTTGATACTGGAGAAGCACTCTGGTGCCTTGATACTGGAGAAGGACTCTGGTGCCTTGATACTGGAGAAGCACTCTGGTGCCTTGATACTGGAGAAGCACCCTGGTGCCTTGATACTGGAGAAGCACCCTGGTGCCTTGATACTGGAGAAGCGCTCTGGTGCCTTGATACTGGACAAGCACTCTGGTGCCTTGATACTGGAGAAGCACTCTGGTGCCTTGATACTGGAGAAGGACTCTGGTGCCTTGATACTGGAGAAGCACTCTGGTGCCTTGAAACTGGAGAAGCACCCTGGTGCCTTGATACTGGAGAAGCACTCTGGTGCCTTGATACTGGAGAAGCACTCTGGAGCCTTGATATTGGAGAAGGACTCTGGTGCCTTGATACTGGAAAAGCACTCTGGTGCCTTGATACTGGAGAAGCACCCTGGTGTCTTGATACTGGAGAAGCACTCTGGTGCCTTGATACTGGAGGAGGACTCTGGTGCCTTGATACTGGAGCAGCACTCTGGTGCCTTGATACTGAAGAAGCACTCTGGTGCCTTGATACTGGAGAAGCACTCTGGTGCCTTGATACTGGAGAAGCACTCTGGTGCCTTGATACTGGAGAAGCACTCTGGTGCCTTGATACTGGAGAAGCACTCTGGTGCCTTGATACTGGAGAAGCACTCTGGTGAATTGATACTGGAGAAGCACTCTGGTGCCTTGATACTGGAGAAGCACTCTGGTGCCTTGATACTGGAGAAGCACTCTGGTGCCTTGATACTGGAGAAGCACTCTGGTGCCTTGATACTGGAGAAGCACTCTGGTGCCTTGATACTGGAGAAACACTCTGGTGCCTTGATACTGGAGAAACACCCTGGTGCCTTGATACTAGAGAAGCACTCTGGTGCCTTGATACTGGAGAAGCACTCTGGTGCCTTGATACTGGAGAAGCACTCTGGTGCCTTGATACTGGAGAAGCACTCTGGTGCCTTGATACTGGAGAAGCACTCTGGTGCCTTGATACTGGAGAAGCACTCTGGTGCCTTGATACTGGAGAAGCATTCTGGTGCCTTGATATTGGAGAAGCATTCTGGTGCCTTGATACTGGAGAAGCACTCTGGTGCCATGATACTGGAGAAGCACTGTGGTGCCTTGATACTGGAAAAACACTTTGGTGCCCTGATACTGGGGAAGCACTTTTGTGCCTTGATATTTGGGAAGCACTCTGGTGCCTTGATACTGGGGAAGCACTCTGGTGCCTTGATACTGGAGAAGCACTCTGGTGCCTTGATACTGGAGAAACACTCTGGTGCCTTGATACTGGAAAAGCACTCTGGTGCCTTGATACTGGAGAAGCACTCTGGTGCTTTGATACTGGAGAAGGACACTGGTGCCTTGATACTGGAGAAGCTCTCTGGTGCCTTGATACTGGAGAAACACTCTGGTGCCTTGATACTGGAGAAGCACTCTGGTGCCTTGATACTGGAGAAGCACTGTGGTGCCTTGACACTGGAGAAGCACTCTGGTGCCTTGATACTGGAGAAGCACTCTGATGCCTTGATACTGGAGAAGCACTCTGGTGCCTTGATACTGGAAAAACACTTTGGTGCTTTGATACTGGGGAAGCACTTTTGTTCCTTGATACTTGGGAAGCACTCTGGTGCCTTGATACTAGGGAAGCACTCTGGTGCCTTGATTCTCGAGAAGCACTCTGATGCCTTGATACTGGAGAAGCACTCTGGTGTCTTGATACTGGAGAAGCACTCTGGTGCCTTGATACTGGAGAAGCACTCTGGTGCCTTGATACTGGAGAAGCACTCTGGTGCCTTGATACTGGAGAAGCACTCTGGTGCCTTGATACTGGAGAAGCACTCTTGTGCCTTGATACTGGAGAAGCACTCTGGTGCCTTGATACTGGAGAAGCACTCTGGTGCCTTGATACTGGAGAAGCACCCTGGTGCCTTGATACTGGAGAAGCACTCTGGTGCCTTGATACTGGAGAAGCACTCTGGAGCCTTGATACTGGAGAAGGACTCTGGTGCCTTGATACTGGAGAAGCACTCTGGTACCTTGATACTGGAGAAGCACCCTGGTGCCTTGATACTGGAGAAGCACTCTGGTGCCTTGATACTGGAGAAGCACCCTGGTGCCTTGATACTGGAGAAGCTCTCTGGTGCCTTGATACTGGAGGAGGACTCTGGTGCCTTGATACTGGAGCAGCACTCTGGTGCCTTGATACTGAAGAAGCACTGTGGTGCCTTGATACTGGAGAAGCACTCTGGTGCCTTAATACTGGAGAAGCACTCTGGTGCCTTGATACTGGAGAAGCACTCTGGTGCCTTGATATTGGAGAAGCACTCTGGTGCCTTGATACTGGAGAAGCACTCTGGTGCCTTGATACTGGAGAAGCACTCTGGTGCCTTGATACTGGAGAAGCACTCTGGTGCCTTGATACTGGATAAGCACTCTGGTGCCTTGATACTGGATAAGCACTCTGGTTCCTTGATACTGGAGAAGCACTCTGGTGCCTTGATACTGGAGAAGCACTATGGTGCCTTGATACTGGAGAAGCACTCTGGTGCCTTGATACTGGAGAAACACTCTGGTGCCTTGATACTGGAGAAACACCCTGGTGCCTTGATACTAGAGAAGCACTCTGGTGCCTTGATACTGGAGAAGCACTCTTGTGCCTTGATACTGGAGAAGCACTCTGGTGCCTTGATACTGGAGAAGCACTCTGGTGCCTTGATACTGGAGAAGCACTCTGGTGCCTTGATACTGGAGAAGCACTCTGGTGCCTTGATACTGGAGAAACACTCTGGTGCCTTGATACAGGAGAAGAACTCTGGTGCCTTGATACTGGAGAAGCACTCTGGTGCCTTGATACTGGAGAAGCACTCTGGTGCCTTGATACTGGAGAAGCACTCTGGTGCCATGATACTGGAGAAGCACTCTGGTGCCTTGATACTGGAAAAACACTTTGGTGCCTTGATACTGGGGAAGCACTTTTGTGCCTTGATATTTGGGAAGCACTCTGGTGCCTTGATACTGGAGAAGCACTCTGGTGCCTTGATACTGGAGAAGCACTCTGGTGCCTTGATACTGGAGAAGCACTCTGGTGCCTTGATACTGGAGAAGCACTCTGATGCCTTGATAGTGGAGAAGCACTCTGGTGCCTTGATACTGGAGAAGCACTCTGGAGCCTTGATATTGGAGAAGGACTCTGGTGCCTTGATACTGGAGAAGCACTCTGGTGCCTTGATTCTGGAGAAGCACCCTGGTGTCTTGATACTGGAGAAGCACTCTGGTGCCTTGATACTGGAGAAGCACCCTGGTGCCTTGATACTGGAGAAGCTCTCTGGTGCCTTGATACTGGAGGAGGACTCTGGTGCCTTGATACTGGAGCAGCACTCTGGTGCCTTGATACTGAAGAAGCACTCTGGTGCCTTGATACTGGAGAAGCACTCTGGTGCCTTGATACTGGAGAAGCACTCTGGTGCCTTGATACTGGAGAAGCACTCTGGTGCCTTGATACTGGAGAAGCACTCTGGTGCCTTGATACTGGAGAAGCACTCTGGTGCCTTGATACTGGAGAAGCACTCTGGTGCCTTGATACTGGATAAGCACTCTGGTGCCTTGATACTGGAGAAGCACTCTGGTGCCTTGATACTGGAGAAGCACTCTGGTGCCTTGATACTGGAGAAGCACTCTGGTGCCTTGATACTGGAGAAACACTCTGGTGCCTTGATACTGGAGAAACACCCTGGTGCCTTGATACTAGAGAAGCACTCTGGTGCCTTGATACTGGAGAAGCACTCTGGTGCCTTGATACTGGAGAAGCACTCTGGTGCCTTGATACTGGAGAAGCACTCTGGTGCCTTGATACTGGAGAAGCACTCTGGTGCCTTGATACTGGAGAAGCACTCTGGTGCCTTGATACTGGAGAAGCACTCTGGTGCCTTGATATTGGAGAAGCATTCTGGTGCCTTGATACTGGAGAAGCACTCTGGTGCCATGATACTGGAGAAGCACTCTGGTGCCTTGATACTGGAAAAACACTTTGGTACCTTGATACTGGGGAAGCACTTTTGTGCCTTGATATTTGGGAAGCACTCTGGTGCCTTGATACTGGGGAAGCACTCTGGTGCCTTGATACTGGAGAAGCACTCTGGTGCCTTGATACTGGAGAAACACTCTGGTCCCTTGATACTGGAGAAGCACTCTGGTGCCTTGATACTGGAGAAGCACTCTGGTGCTTTGATACTGGAGAAGGACACTGGTGCCTTGATACTGGAGAAGCTCTCTTGTGCCTTGATACTGGAGAAACACTCTGGTGCCTTGATACTGGAGAAGCACTCTGGTGCCTTGATACTGGAGAAGCACTGTGGTGCCTTGATACTGGAGAAGCACTCTGGTGTCTTGATACTGGAGAAGCACTCTGATGCCTTGATACTGGAGAAGCACTCTGGTGCCTTGATACTGGAAAAACACTTTGGTGCTTTGATACTGGGGAAGCACTTTTGTTCCTTGATACTTGGGAAGCACTCTGGTGCCTTGATACTAGGGAAGCACTCTGGTGCCTTGATACTCGAGAAGCACTCTGGTGCCTTGATACTGGAGAAGCACTCTGGTGTCTTGATACTGGAGAAGCACTCTGGTGCCTTGATACAGGAGAAGCACTCTGGTGCCTTGATACTGGAGAAGCACTCTGGTGCCTTGATACTGGAGAAGCACTCTGGTGCCTTGATACTGGAGAAGCACTCTGGTGCCTTGATACTGGAGAAGCACCCTGGTGCCTTGATACTTGAGAAGCACCCTGGTGCCTTGATACTGGAGAAGCACTCTGGTGCCTTGATACTGGAGAAGGACTCTGGTGCCTTGATACTGGAGAAGGACTCTGGTGCCTTGATACTGGAGAAGCACTCTGGTGCCTTGATACTGGAGAAGCACCCTGGTGCCTTGATACTGGAGAAGCACTCTGGTGCCTTGATACTGGAGAAGCACTCTGGAGCCTTGATACTGGAGAAGGACTCTGGTGCCTTGATACTGGAGAAGCACTCTGGTACCTTGATACTGGAGAAGCACCCTGGTGCCTTGATACTGGAGAAGCACTCTGGTGCCTTGATACTGGAGAAGCACCCTGGTGCCTTGATACTGGAGAAGCTCTCTGGTGCCTTGATACTGGAGGAGGACTCTGGTGCCTTGATACTGGAGCAGCACTCTGGTGCCTTGATACTGAAGAAGCACTCTGGTGCCTTGATACTGGAGAAGCACTCTGGTGCCTTGATACTGGAGAAGCACTCTGGTGCCTTGATACTGGAGAAGCACTCTGGTGCCTTGATATTGGAGAAGCACTCTGGTGCCTTGATACTGGAGAAGCACTCTGGTGCCTTGATACTGGAGAAGCACTCTGGTGCCTTGATACTGGAGAAGCACTCTGGTGCCTTGATACTGGATAAGCACTCTGGTGCCTTGATACTGGATAAGCACTCTGGTTCCTTGATACTGGAGAAGCACTCTGGTGCCTTGATACTGGAGAAGCACTCTGGTGCCTTGATACTGGAGAAGCACTCTGGTGCCTTGATACTGGAGAAACACTCTGGTGCCTTGATACTGGAGAAACACCCTGGTGCCTTGATACTAGAGAAGCACTCTGGTGCCTTGATACTGGAGAAGCACTCTGGTGCCTTGATACTGGAGAAGCACTCTGGTGCCTTGATACTGGAGAAGCACTCTGGTGCCTTGATACTGGAGAAACACTCTGGTGCCTTGATACAGGAGAAGAACTCTGGTGCCTTGATACTGGAGAAGCACTCTGGTGCCTTGATACTGGAGAAGCACTCTGGTGCCTTCATACTGGAGAAGCACTCTGGTGCCATGATACTGGAGAAGCACTCTGGTGCCTTGATACTGGAAAAACACTTTGGTGCCTTGATACTGGGGAAGCACTTTTGTGCCTTGATATTTGGGAAGCACTCTGGTGCCTTGATACTGGAGAAGCACTCTGGTGCCTTGATACTGGAGAAGCACTCTGGTGCCTTGATACTGGAGAAGCACTCTGGTGCCTTGATACTGGAGAAGCACTCTGGTGCCTTGGTACTGGAGAAGCACCCTGGTGCCTTGATACTGGAGAAGCACTCTGGTGCCTTGATACTGGAGAAGCACTCTGGTGCCTTGATAGTGGAGAAGCACTCTGGTGCCTTGATACTGGAGAAGCACTCTGGTGCTTTGATACTGGAGAAGCACTCTGGTGCGTTGATACTGGAGAAGCACCCTGGTGCCTTGATACTGGAGAAGCACTCTGGTGCCTTGATACTGGAGAAGCACTCTGGTGCCTTGATACTGGAGAAGCACTCTGGTGCCTTGATACTGGAGAAGCACTCTGGTGCCTTGATACTGGAGAAGCTTTCTGGTGCCTTGGTACTGGAGAAGCACTCTGGTGCCTTGATACTGGAGAAGCACTCTGGTGTCTTGATACTGGAGAAGCACTCTGGTGCCTTGATACTGGAGAAGGACTCTGGTGCCTTGATACTGGAGAAGGACTTTGGTGCCTTGATACTGGAGAAGCACTCTGGTGCCTTGATACTGGAGAAGCACCCTGGTGCCTTGATACTGGAGAAGCACCTTGGTGCCTTGATACTGGAGAAGCTCTCTGGTGCCTTGATACTGGAGGAGGACTCTGGTGCCTTGATACTGGAGAAGCACTCTGGTGCCTTGATACTTGAGAAGCACTCTGGTGCCTTGATACTGGAGAAGCACTCTGGTGCCTTGATACTGGAGAAGCACTCTGGTGCCTTGATACTGGAGAAGCACTCTGGTGTCTTGATACTGGAGAAGCACTCTGGTGCCTTGATACTGGAGAAGCACTCTGGTGCCTTGATACTGGAGAAGCACTCTGGTGCCTTGATACTGGAGAAGCACTCTGGTGCCTTGATACTGGAGAAGCACTCTGGTGCCTTGATACTGGAGAAGCACTCTGGTGCCTTGATACTGGAGAAGCACTCTGGTGCCTTGATACTGGAGAAACACCCTGGTGCCTTGATACTGGAGAAGCACTCTGGTGCCTTGATACTGGAGAAGCACTCTGGTGCCTTGATACTGGAGAAGCACTCTGGTGCCTTGATACTGGAGAAGCACTCTGGTGCCTTGATACTGGAGAAGCACTCTGGTGCCTTGATACTGGAGAAGCACTCTGGTGCCTTGATACTGGAGAAGCACTCTGGTGCCTTGATTCTGGAGAAGCACTCTGGTGCCTTGATACTGGAGAAACACCCTGGTGCCTTGATACTGGAGAAGCACTTTATTGCCTTGATACTGGAGAAGCACTCTGGTGCCTTGATACTGAGTATGCCAATCTCCTGGTGCCTTGATACTGGAAAAACACTTTTGGTGCTTTGATACTGGGGAAGGACTTTGTGCCTTGATTGGGAAGCACCTGGTGCCTTGATACTGTGGTAGCTAATTTTTGTGCCTTGATATTTGTGGCACTCTGGTGCCTTGATACTGGAGAAGCACCTGCGCCTTGATACTGGCAGAAGCACTCTGCCTTGATACTGGAGAAGCACTCTGCGCCTTGATACTGAGAAGCACTGGTGCCCTTTGCAGAGCCGAGAAGCACCCCGGTGCCTTGATACTGGAGAAGCCAATTCTGCGCCTTGATACTGAGAAGCACCTGGTGCCTGATAGCGGAGAAGCACCTGGTGCCTTGATATCAGAGAAGCACCTGGGTGCTTTGATACTGAGAAGCACCTGCGCGCTGATACTTTATAGCACCCCGGTGCCTTGATACTGAGTAGCCACCTGGTGCCTGATGAGAAGCACTCTGGTGCCTTGATACTGGAAAAACACTTTGGTGCCTTGATACTGGGGAAGCACTTTTGTGCCTTGATACTTGGGAAGCACTCTGGTGCCTTGATACTGGGGAAGCACTCTGGTGCCTTGATACTGGAGAAGCACTCTGGTGCCTTGATACTGGAGAAGCACTCTGGTGCCTTGATACTGGAGAAGCACTCTGGTGCCTTGATACTGGAGAAGCACTCTGGTGCCTTGATACTGGAGAAGCACTCTGGTGCTTTGATACTGGAGAAGGACTCTGGTGCCTTGATACTGGAGAAGCACTCTGGTGCCTTGATACTGGAGAAACACTCTGGTGCCTTGATACTGGAGAAGCACTCTGGTGCCTTGATACTGGAGAAGCACTCTGGTGCCTTGATACTGGAGAAGCACTGTGGTGCCTTGATACTGGAGAAGCACTCTGGTGCCTTGATACTGGAGAAGCACTCTGGTGCCTTGATACTGGAAAAACACTTTGGTGCTTTGATACTGGGGAAGGACTTTTGTGCCTTGATACTTGGGAAGCACTCTGGTGCCTTGATACTGGGGAAGCACTCTGGTGCCTTGATACTCGAGAAGCACTCTGGTGCCTTGATACTCGAGAAGCACTCTGGTGCCTTGATACTGGAGAAGCACTCTGGTGCCTTGATACTGGAGAAGCACTCTGGTGCCTTGATACTGGAAAAGCACTCTGGTGCCTTGATACTGGAGAAGCACTCTGGTGCCTTGATACTGGAGAAACACTCTGGTGCCTTGATACAGGAGAAGAACTCTGGTGCCTTGATACTGGAGAAGCACTCTGGTGCCTTGATACTGGAGAAGAACTCTGGTGCCTTGAGGGATGCTGGAGGCTGTTCTCCCTCACAATGAGGGATGCTGGAGGCTGTTCTCCCTCACAATGAGGGATGCTGGAGGCTGTTCTCCCTCACAATGAGGGATGCTGGAGGCTGTTCTCCCTCACAATGAGGGATGCTGGAGGCTGTTCTCCCTCACAATGAGGGATGCTGGAGGCTGTTCTCCCTCACAATGAGGGATGCTGGAGGCTGTTCTCCCTCACAATGAGGGATGCTGGAGGCTGTTCTCCCTCACAATGAGGGATGCTGGAGGCTGTTCTCCCTCACAATGAGGGATGCTGGAGGCTGTTCTCCCTCACAATGAGGGATGCTGGAGGCTGTTCTCCCTCACAATGAGGGATGCTGGAGGCTGTTCTCCCTCACAATGAGGGATGCTGGAGGCTGTTCTCCCTCACAATGAGGGATGCTGGAGGCTGTTCTCCCTCACAATGAGGGATGCTGGAGGCTGTTCTCCCTCACAATGAGGGACGCTGGAGGCTGTTCTCCCTCACAATGAGGGACGCTGGAGGCTGTTCTCCCTCCCAATGAGGGACGCTGGAGGCTGTTCTCCCTCACAATGAGGGACGCTGGAGGCTGTTCTCCCTCCCAATGAGGGACGCTGGAGGCTGTTCTCCCTCACAATGAGGGACGCTGGAGGCTGTTCTCCCTCCCAATGAGGGACGCTGGAGGCTGTTCTCCCTCACAATGAGGGATGCTGGAGGCTGTTCTCCCTCACAATGAGGGATGCTGGAGGCTGTTCTCCCTCACAATGAGGGATGCTGGAGGCTGTTCTCCCTCACAATGAGGGATGCTGGAGGCTGTTCTCCCTCACAATGAGGGATGCTGGAGGCTGTTCTCCCTCACAATGAGGGATGCTGGAGGCTGTTCTCCCTCACAATGAGGGATGCTGGAGGCTGTTCTCCCTCACAATGAGGGACGCTGGAGGCTGTTCTCCCTCACAATGAGGGACGCTGGAGGCTGTTCTCCCTCACAATGAGGGACGCTGGAGGCTGTTCTCCCTCACAATGAATGACGCTGGAGGCTGTTCTCCCTCACAATGAGGGACGCTGGAGGCTGTTCTCCCTCACAATGAGGGACGCTGGAGGCTGTTCTCCCTCACAATGAGGGACGCTGGAGGCTGTTCTCCCTCACAATGAGGGACGCTGGAGGCTGTTCTCCCTCACAATGAGGGACGCTGGAGGCTGTTCTCCCTCACAATGAGGGACGCTGGAGGCTGTTCTCCCTCACAATGAGGGACGCTGGAGGCTGTTCTCCCTCACAATGAGGGACGCTGGAGGCTGTTCTCCCTCACAATGAGGGATGCTGGAGGCTGTTCTCCCTCACAATGAGGGACGCTGGAGGCTGTTCTCCCTCACAATGAGGGATGCTTGAGGCTGTTCTCCCTCACAATGAGGGACGCTGGAGGCTGTTCTCCCTCACAATGAGGGATGCTGGAGGCTGTTCTCCCTCACAATGAGGGACGCTGGAGGCTGTTCTGCCTCACAATGAGGGATGCTGGAGGCTGTTCTCCCTCACAATGAGGGACGCTGGAGGCTGTTCTCCCTCACAATGAGGGATGCTGGAGGCTGTTCTCCCTCACAATGAGGGACGCTGGAGGCTGTTCTCCCTCACAATGAGGGATGCTGGAGGCTGTTCTCCCTCACAATGAGGGACGCTGGAGGCTGTTCTGCCTCACAATGAGGGATGCTGGAGGCTGTTTTCCCTCACAATGAGGGATGCTGGAGGCTGTTCTCCCTCACAATGAGGGATGCTGGAGGCTGTTCTCCCTCACAATGAGGGATGCTGGAGGCTGTTCTCCCTCACAATGAGGGATGCTGGAGGCTGTTCTCCCTCACAATGAGGGATGCTGGAGGCTGTTCTCCCTCACAATGAGGGATGCTGGAGGCTGTTCTCCCTCACAATGAGGGATGCTGGAGGCTGTTCTCCCTCACAATGAGGGATGCTGGAGGCTGTTCTCCCTCACAATGAGGGATGCTGGAGGCTGTTCTCCCTCACAATGAGGGATGCTGGAGGCTGTTCTCCCTCACAATGAGGGATGCTGGAGGCTGTTCTCCCTCACAATGAGGGATGCTGGAGGCTGTTCTCCCTCACAATGAGGGATGCTGGAGGCTGTTCTCCCTCACAATGAGGGATGCTGGAGGCTGTTCTCCCTCACAATGAGGGATGCTGGAGGCTGTTCTCCCTCACAATGAGGGATGCTGGAGGCTGTTCTCCCTCACAATGAGGGATGCTGGAGGCTGTTCTCCCTCACAATGAGGGATGCTGGAGGCTGTTCTCCCTCACAATGAGGGATGCTGGAGGCTGTTCTCCCTCACAATGAGGGATGCTGGAGGCTGTTCTCCCTCACAATGAGGGATGCTGGAGGCTGTTCTCCCTCACAATGAGGGATGCTGGAGGCTGTTCTCCCTCACAATGAGGGATGCTGGAGGCTGTTCTCCCTCACAATGAGGGATGCTGGAGGCTGTTCTCCCTCACAATGAGGGATGCTGGAGGCTGTTCTCCCTCACAATGAGGGATGCTGGAGGCTGTTCTCCCTCACAATGAGGGATGCTGGAGGCTGTTCTCCCTCACAATGAGGGATGCTGGAGGCTGTTCTCCCTCACAATGAGGGATGCTGGAGGCTGTTCTCCCTCACAATGAGGGATGCTGGAGGCTGTTCTCCCTCACAATGAGGGATGCTGGAGGCTGTTCTCCCTCACAATGAGGGATGCTGGAGGCTGTTCTCCCTCACAATGAATGATGCTGGAGGCTGTTCTCCCTCACAATGAGGGATGCTGGAGGCTGTTCTCCCTCACAATGAGGGATGCTGGAGGCTGTTCTCCCTCACAATGAGGGATGCTGGAGGCTGTTCTCCCTCACAATGAGGGATGCTGGAGGCTGTTCTCCCTCACAATGAGGGATGCTGGAGGCTGTTCTCCCTCACAATGAGGGATGCTGGAGGCTGTTCTCCCTCACAATGAGGGATGCTGGAGGCTGTTCTCCCTCACAATGAGGGATGCTGGAGGCTGTTCTCCCTCACAATGAGGGATGCTGGAGGCTGTTCTCCCTCACAATGAGGGATGCTGGAGGCTGTTCTCCCTCACAATGAGGGATGCTGGAGGCTGTTCTCCCTCACAATGAATGATGCTGGAGGCTGTTCTCCCTCACAATGAGGGATGCTGGAGGCTGTTCTCCCTCACAATGAGGGATGCTGGAGGCTGTTCTCCCTCACAATGAGGGATGCTGGAGGCTGTTCTCCCTCACAATGAATGATGCTGGAGGCTGTTCTCCCTCACAATGAGGGATGCTGGAGGCTGTTCTCCCTCACAATGAGGGATGCTGGAGGCTGTTCTCCCTCACAATGAGGGATGCTGGAGGCTGTTCTCCCTCACAATGAGGGATGCTGGAGGCTGTTCTCCCTCACAATGAGGGATGCTGGAGGCTGTTCTCCCTCACAATGAATGATGCTGGAGGCTGTTCTCCCTCACAATGAGGGATGCTGGAGGCTGTTCTCCCTCACAATGAGGGATGCTGGAGGCTGTTCTCCCTCACAATGAGGGATGCTGGAGGCTGTTCTCCCTCACAATGAGGGATGCTGGAGGCTGTTCTCCCTCACAATGAGGGATGCTGGAGGCTGTTCTCCCTCACAATGAGGGATGCTGGAGGCTGTTCTCCCTCACAATGAGGGATGCTGGAGGCTGTTCTCCCTCACAATGAGGGATGCTGGAGGCTGTTCTCCCTCACAATGAATGATGCTGGAGGCTGTTCTCCCTCACAATGAGGGATGCTGGAGGCTGTTCTCCCTCACAATGAGGGATGCTGGAGGCTGTTCTCCCTCACAATGAGGGATGCTGGAGGCTGTTCTCCCTCACAATGAGGGATGCTGGAGGATGTTCTCCCTCACAATGAGGGATGCTGGAGGCTGTTCTCCCTCACAATGAGGGATGCTGGAGGCTGTTCTCCCTCACAATGAGGGATGCTGGAGGCTGTTCTCCCTCACAATGAGGGATGCTGGAGGCTGTTCTCCCTCACAATGAGGGATGCTGGAGGCTGTTCTCCCTCACAATGAGGGATGCTGGAGGCTGTTCTCCCTCACAATGAGGGATGCTGGAGGATGCTTCAGCCGTCACAAGTTGATGTCAAAAATTTATTGTTTTCATTAATTATTTTTATTATTCTCTATTTTTCAAGCTAATTTGAATGTCGTGAGAGTCAGCAGGTGTGTGAACTCTGCTGCTTGTTCTGTTGTCTATATTGTGTCTAGTACTGACACAAGTCTTGTCGCGCACATCTATCTAGAATTATCTCTAGCCTGGTCACAAACATCTTTCAAGAATTATCACTAGTCTAGTCACGCACATCGTTCTAGAATTATCACTAGTCTAGTCACGCACATCGTTCTAGAAGTATCACTAGTCTAGTCACGCACAACTTTCTAGAATTATCACTAGTCTAGTCAAGCACAAGTGTCTAGTACTGACACAAGTCTTGTCGCGCACATCTTTCTAGAATTATCTCTAGCCTGGTCACAAACATCTTTCAAGAATTATCACTAGTCTAGTCACGCACATCTTTCTAGAATTATCACTAGTCTAGTCACGCACAACTTTCTAGAATTATCACTAGTCTAGTCACGCACATCTTTCTAGAATTATCACTAGTCTAGTCACGCACATCTTTCTAGAATTATCACTAGTCTAGTCACGCACAACTTTCTAGAATTATCACTAGTCTAGACACGCACATCTTTCTAGAATTATCACTTGTCTGGTCACGCACATCTTTCTAGAATTATCACTAGTCTGGTCACGCACATCTTTCTAGAATTATCACTAGTCTGGTCACGCACATCTTTCTAGAATTATCACTAGTCTAGACACGCACATCTTTCTAGAATTATCACTAGTCTGGTCACGCACATCTTTCTAGAATTATCACTAGTCTGGTCACGCACATCTTTCTAGAATTATCACTAGTCTAGACACGCACATCTTTCTAGAATTATCACTTGTCTGGTCACGCACATCTTTCTAGAATTATCACTAGTCTAGTCACGCACATCTTTCTAGAATTATCACTTGTCTAGACACGCACATCTTTCTAGAATTATCACTAGTCTGGTCACGCACATCTTTCTAGAATTATCACTTGTCTGGTCACGCACATCTTTCTAGAATTATCACTAGTCTAGTCACGCACATCTTTCTAGAATTATCACTTGTCTGGTCACGCATATCCTTCTAGAATTATCACTAGTCTAGTCACGCACATCTTTCTAGAATTATCACTTGTCTGGTCACGCACATCATTCTAGAATTATCACTTGTCTGGTCACGCACATCTTTCTAGAATTATCACTTGTCTGGTCACGCACATCTTTCTAGAATTATCACTAGTCTAGTCACGCACATCTTTCTAGAATTATCACTAGTCTGGTCACGCACATCTTTCTAGAATTATCACTAGTCTAGTCACGCACATCTTTCTAGAATTATCACTAGTCTAATCACGCACATCTTTCTAGAATTATCACTAGTCTAGTCACGCACATCATTCTAGAATTATCACTTGTCTGGTCACGCACATCTTTCTAGAATTATCACTAGTCTAGTCACGCACATCTTTCTAGAATTATCACTAGTCTAGTCACGCACATCTTTCTAGAATTATCACTTGTCTGGTCACGCACATCTTTCTAGAATTATCACTAGTCTAGACACGCACATCTTTCTAGAATTATCACTAGTCTAGACACGCACATCTTTCTAGAATTATCACTTGTCTGGTCACGCACATCTTTCTAGAATTATCACTAGTCTAGTCACGCACATCTTTCTAGAATTATCACTAGTCTAGTCACGCACATCTTTCTAGAATTATCACTAGTCTAGTCACGCACAACTTTCTAGAATTATCACTAGTCTAGTCACGCACATCTTTCTAGAATTATCTCTAGCCTGGTCACAAACATCTTTCAAGAATTATCACTAGTCTAGTCACGCTCATCTTTCTAGAATTATCACTAGTCTAGTCACGCACAACTTTCTAGAATTATCACTAGTCTAGTCACGCACATCTTTCTAGAATCACACATCTAGCTTTATTGACAAGCTATTTACAGGTTAAGGATTCCTAACTTTATTGGCAAGCTAAGAAAACGACTACGACACTTACCACTTGTTAGAAAGTGACTAATACACTTATCACTTGTTAGAAAGTGACTAATACACTTATCACTTGTTAGAAAGTGACTAAGACACTTACCACTTGTTAGAAAGTGACTAATACACTTATCACTTGTTAGAAAGTGACTAAGACACTTACCACTTGTTAGAAAGTGACTAATACACTCATCAGTTGTTAGAAAGTGACTAAGACACTTACCACTTGTTAAAAAGTGACTAATGCACTCATCACTTGTTAGAAAGTGACTAAGACACTTACCACTTGTTAGAAAGTGACTAAGACACTTACCACTTGTTAGAAAGTGACTAAGACACTTACCATTTGTAGGAAAGTGACTAAGACACTTACCACTTGTTAGAAAGTGACTAAGACACTTATCACTTGTTAGAAAGTGACTAAGACACTTACCACTTGTTAGAAAGTGACTAATACACTCATCACTTGTTAGAAAGTGACTAAGACACTTACCACTTGTAACAAAGTGACTAAGACAGTTACCACTTGGAAGAAAGTAACTAATACACTTATCACTTGTTAGAAAGTGACTAAGACAATGACCACTTGTTAGAAAGTGACTAAGACAATGACCACTTGTAAGAAAGTGACTAAGACACTTACCACTTGTTAGAAAGTGACTAAGACACTTACCACTTGTAAGAAAGTGACTAATACACTTATCACTTGTTAGAAAGTGACTAATACACTTATCACTTGTAAGAAAGTGACCAAGACACTTACCACTTGTAAGAAAGTGACTAAGACACTTACCACTTGTAAGAAAGTGACTAAGACACTTACCACTTGTAAGAAAGTGACTAAGACACTTACCACTTGTTAGAAAGTGACTAAGACACTTACCACTTGTTAGAAAGTGACTAAGACACTTACCACTTTTAAGAAGTGACTAAGACACTTACCACTTGTAAGAAAGTGACTAAGACACTTACCACTTGTAAGAAAGTGACTAAGACACTTACCACTTGATAGAAAGTGACTAAGACACTTACCACTTGAAAGAAAGTGACCAAGACACTTACCACTTGTTAGAGAGCGACTAAGACACTTACCAGTTGTAAGAAAGTGACTAAGACACTTACCACTTGATAGAAAGTGACTAAGACCCTGACCACTTGTTAGAAAGTGACTAAGACACTTACCACTTGTAAGAAAGTGAGTAAGACACTTGCCACTTGTTAGAAAGTGACTAAGACACTTACCACTTGTTAGAAAGTGACTAAGACACTTACCACTTGTTAGAGAGTGACTAAGACACTTACCACTTGTAAGAAAGTGACTAAGACACTTACCACTTGATAGAAAGTGACTAAGACCCTTACCACTTGTTAGAAAGTGACTAAGACCCTTACCACTTGTAAGAAAGTGACTAAGACACTTACCCCTTCTTAGAAAGTGACTAAGACACTTACTACTTGTTAGAAAGTGACTAAGACACTTACTACTTGTAAGAAAGTGACTAAGACACTTGCCACTTCTTAGAAAGTGACTAAGACATTTACCACTTGTAAGAAAGTGACTAAGACACTTACCCCTTCTTAGAAAGTGACTAAGACACTTACAACTTGTTAGAAAGTGACTAAGACACTTACTACTTGTAAGAAAGTGACTAAGACACTTGCTACTTCTTAGAAAGTGACTAAGACACTTACCACTTGTTAGAAAGTGACTAAGACACTTACGACTTGTTAGAAAGTGACTAAGACACTTAGCGTTTGTTAGAAAGTGACTAAGACACTTACCACTTATAAGAAAGTGACTAAGACACTTACCACTTGTTAGAAAGTGACTAAGACACTAACGACTTGTTAGAAAGTGACTAAGACACTTAGCACTTGTAAGAAAGTGACTAAGACACTTCCACTTGTTAGAAAGTGACTAAGACACTTACCACTTGTAAGAAAGTGGCTAAGACACTTACCACTCTTTAGAAAGTGACTAAGACACTTACCACTTCTTAGAAAGTGACTAAGACACTTACCACTTGTACGAAAGTGACTAAGACACCACTTCTTAGAAAGTGACTAAGACACTTACCACTTGTAAGAAAGTGACTTAGACACTTACCACTTGTAAGAAAGTGACTAAGACACTTACCACTTGTTAGAAAGTGACTAAAACACTTACCACTTTTTAGAAAGTGACTAAGACACTTACCACTTGAATGAAAGTGACTAAGCCACTTGCCACTTGTAAGAAAGTGACAAAGACACTTACCACTTGTAAGAAAGTGACTAAGACACTTACCACTTGTCAGAGAGTGATTAAGACACTTACATTTGTAAGAAAATGACTAAGACACTCACCACTTGTAAGTGACTAAGACACTTTCCACTTGTAAGAAAGTAACTAAGACACTTACCACTTGTAAGAAAGTGACTAGGATACTTACCACTTGTAAGAAAGTGACTAAGAAACTTACTACTTGTAAGAAAGTGACTAAGGCACTTACCACTTGTTAGAAAGTGACTAAGACACTCACCACTTGTAAGAAAGTGACTAAGACACTTACCACTTGTAAGAAAGTGACTAAGACACTTACCACTTGTTAGAAAGTGACTAAGACACTTACCACTTGTAAGAAAGTGACTAAGACACTTACCACTTGTAAGAAAGTGACTAAGACACTTACCACTTGTGAGAAAGTGACTAAGACACTTACCACTTGTAAGAAAGTGACTTAGACACTTACCACTTGTTAGAAAGTGACCAAGACACTTATCACTTGTATTAAAGTGACTAAGACACTTACCACTTGTAAGAAAGTGACTTAGACACTTACCACTTGTTAGAAAGTGACCAAGACAGTTATCACTTGTAATAAAGTGACTAAGACACTTACCACTTGTAAGAAAGTGACTAAGACACTTACCACTTGTAAGAAAGTGACTAAGACACTTACCACTTGTAAGAAAGTGACTTAGACACTTACCACTTGTTAGAAAGTGACCAAGACAATTACCACTTGTAAGAAAGTGACTAAGACACTTAGCACTTGTAAGGAAGTCACTAAGACACTTACCACTTGTTAGAAAGTGACTAAGACACTTACCACTTGTAAGAAAGTGACTAAGACACTTACCACTTGTAAGAAAGTGACTTAGACACTTACCACTTGTTAGAAAGTGACCAAGACAATTACCACTTGTAAGAAAGTGACTTAGACACTTACCACTTGTAAGAAAGTGACTTAGACACTTACCACTTGTTAGAAAGTGACCAAGACAATTACCACTTGTAAGAAAGTGACTAAAACACTTAGCACTTGTAAGAAAGTGACTAAGACACTTACCACTTGTTAGAAAGTGACTAAGACACTTACCACTTGCCTAGAAGTGATCAAGATGCATTACATTTAGTGAGAAAGTAATCAGGACACTTACCTCTTGAAAGAAAGTAACAGATTCATACTTTTTACAAGAAAGTGACCAAGACACTTACCACTTGTAAGAAAGTGGCCAAGACACTTACTTCTCGTAAGAAAATGTTGCCGAAGACCACAAGGGAGTGCCCGTGGAAGAGATTATCGCCCCTAATGACTGCCAGGCGCGGAAGTAGGTGCCGGAACGTACGTAGGTACGACAGTCTGTACAGCAGTACATAGCCAGTCACCTGACGAAGGTAGAACATAATTACTAGCCACCCGAGGAAGGTGAGACGTAATTATTAGTTACCTGAGGAAGTTGAGACATAATTACCAGTCACCTGAGGAAGGTGAGACATAATTACCAGTCACTTGAGGAAGGTAGAACATAATTACCAGTCACCTGAGGAAGGAAGAACATAGTTACTAATCATCAGGGAAAGGAAGAACAATTACCAATTACCTGAGAAAGAAAGAACATAATTACCAGTCACCTGAGGAAGAATGAACATAATTACCAGTCACCTGAGGAAGGAAGAACATAATTACCAGTCACCTGAGGAAGAGTGAACATAATTACCAGTCACCTGAGGAAGGAAGAACATAATTACCAGTCACTTGAGGAACGAAGAACATAATTACCAATTACCTGAGAAAGGAGGGGGAAGGAAGAGGAAGGAAGAGGAAGGAAGAGGAAGGAAGAGGAAGGAAGAGGAAAGAAGCATAGAAAGAAAGAGTGAATAAATGAAGACTGGGAGATAAGCCTGAAGGAAGGGATGAAGGAAGGAAGGAAGAGAGGAAGGAAGGAAGTAACGAAGGAGGAAGGGAGGAAGGAAGGCAGGAGCGAACGAACGAACGAACGAACGAACGAACGAATGAAGGAAGTAAGGAAAGAAGGAAGGAAGAAAGGAAGGGAGGAAGGAAGGGGGGAATAAGTAAGGAAGGAAGAAAGGAAGGAAGGGAGGAAGGAAGGGAGGAAGGAAGGGAGGAAGGAACGAAGGAAGGAATCAACGAACGATCAAACGAACGAACGAATGAAGAAAGTAAGAAAAAAGGAAGGAAGGAAGGAAGGAAGGAACGAAGGAAGGAATCAACGAACGATCTAATGAACGAACTAACGAACGAATGAAGGAAGTAAGAAAAAAAGGAAGGAAGGAAGGAAGGAAGGAAGGAAGGAAGGAAGGGAGGAAGGAAGGGAGGGAGGAAGGAAAAAAGCGAGGAAGGAAGGAAGGAAGGAAGGGAGGAAGGAAGGGAGGGAGGAAGGAAAAAAGCGAGGAAGGAAGGAAGGGAGGAAGGGAGGAAGGGAGAAACGGAGGAAGGAAGGAAAGAAGGAATGAAGGAAGGAAGGAAGAAAGGAAGGAAGGGAGGAAAGAAAGATGGAAGGAAGGAGGGAAGGAGGGAAGGAAGGACGGAAGGAGGGAAGGAAGGAGATAAGGAATGAAGGGAAGGAAGAAAGGAAGGAAAGAGGGAAGGATGGAAGAAAGGAGGGAAGGAAGGAAGGGTGGAGGAAGGGAGAGAGGAAGGAAGGAAGAAAGGAAGGAAGGAAGGAAGGAAGGAAGGAAGGAAGGGAGGAGGAAAAGAAGGAATGAAGGGAGGTAGGAAGGAATGAAGGAAGGAAGGAAGGAAGGGAGGAAACGAGGAAGGAAGGAAAAAAGAAAGGAAGGAAGGGACGGAGGAAGGAAGGAAGGAAGGGATGGAGGGAGGAAGGAAGGAATGAAGGGAGGAGGAAAAGAAGGAAGGAAGGAAGTATGGAAGGAAGGAAGGAAGGAAGGAAGGAAGGGAGGAACGGAGGAAGGAAGGAAGGAAGGGAGGGAGGAAGGAAGGAAGGAAGGAAGGGAGGGAGAAAGGAAGGGAGGGAGGGAGGAAGGACGGAATGAAGAGAGGACGAAAAGAAGGAAGGAAGGAAGAATGGAAGGAACGAAGGAAGAAAGGAAGAAAGGAAGAAAGGAAGGAATTAAGGAAGGAAGGAAGGAAGGAAGGAAGGAAGGAACGAAGGAGGGAAGGAATGAAGGAGGGAAGGAAGGAAGGAAGGAAAAAAGAGAAGGATGGAAGAAAGGAAGGAAGCAAGGAAGGGTGGAGGAAGGGAGAGAGGAAGGAAGGAAGGAAGGAAGGGAGGAAGGAAGGAAAGAATGAAGGGAGGAGGAAAAGAAGGAAGGAAGGGAAGCAGGAAGGAATGAATGAAGGGAGGATGGAAGGGAGGAAAGGAGGAGGGAAGGAAGGAAGGAAGGAAGGAAGGAAGGAAGAGAGGAACGGAGGAAGGAAGGAAGGAAGGAAGGGAGGGAGGAAGGAAGGAAGGAAGGAAGAGAGGGAGGGAGGGAGGAAGGAAGGAATGAAGGGAGGAGGAAAAGAAGGAAGGAAGGAAGAATGGAAGGAAGGAAGGAATTAAGAGAGGAACGGAGGAAGGAAGGAAGGAAGGAAGGGAGGGAGGAAGGAAGGAAGGAAGGAAGGAAGAGAGGGAGGGAGGAAGGAAGGAATGAAGGGAGGAGGAAAAGAAGGAAGGAAGGAAGAATGGAAGGAAGGAAGGAAGGAAGGGAGGAACGGAGGAAGGAAGGAAGGAATGGAGGAAGGAAGGAAAGAAGGAAGGCAGGGAGGAAGGAACGGAGGGAGGAAGGAAGGAATGAAGGGAGGAGGAAAAGAAGGAAGGAAGAAAGAATGGAAGGAAGGAAGGAAGGAAGAAAGAAAGGATTTAAGGAAGGAAGGAAGGAAGGAATTAAAGAAAGAAGGAAGGAAAGAAGGAAGGAAGGAAAGAAGGAAGGAATGAAGGAAGGAAGGAACGGAGAAAGGAAGGAAGGAAGAAAGGAAGGAAGGAAGGAAGGAAGGAAGGAAGGAAGGAAGGAAAGAAGGATATTAGGAATGAAGGAAGGTAGGATGGAAGGAAGAAAGGAAGAAATTAAGGAAGGAAAGAATGAAGGAAGGAAGGAAGGAATTAAGGAAGGAAGGAAGGAATGAAGGATATTAGGAATGAAGGAAGGTAGGATGGAAGGAAGGAAGGAAGGAAAAAAGGAAGAAAGGACGGAAGGAAGGAAGGAAGGAAGGGAGGGAGGAAGGAAGGAAAGAAAGAAGAAAGGAAGGAAGGAAGGAAGGAAGGAAGGAAGGAAGGTAAGAAGGAAGGAAGGAAGGGAGGGACGAAAGAAGGAAGGAAGGAAGGTAGGAAGGATGGGAGGGAGGGATAGAGGGAGGGAGGGAGGGAGGGTGGGAGGGAGGGTGGGAGAGAGGGAGGCAGGGAGAGATGGAGGGAGGGTGGGAAAGAGGGAGGGAGGGTGGGAGGGTGGGAAAGAGGGAGGGAGGGAGGGAGGGAGGGAGGGTGGAAGGGAGGGAGGGAGGGTGGGAAAGAGGGAGGGAGGGTGGGAAAGAGGGAGGGAGGGAGGGAGGGAGGGTGGGAAAGAGGGAGGGAGTGTGGGAAAGAGGGAGGAAGGGAGGGAGGGTGGAAGGGAGGGAGGGAGGGAGAGAGGAAGGGAGGGTGGGAGGGAGGGAGGGAGGGTGGGAGGGAGAGTGGGAGGGAGAGAGGGAGGGAGGGAGGAAGGTAGTGAGGGTGGGAGTGAGGGAGGGAGGGAGGGAGGGAAGGAGGGAGGAAGGGAGGGAAGGAGGGAGGAAAGGAGGGAAGGAGGGAGGGAGGGAGGGAGGGAGGGAGGGAGGGAGGGTTGGCTGAATGTTTATGTTTCGTAGGAAAAAGCTTTTAATTTTTATCTCACTCACAAAACACACGTGAGTGTATGTGTGAGTGAGTGTGTGAGTGTGTGAGTGTGTGAGTGTGTGAGTGTGTGAGTGTGTGTGTGTGAGTGTGTGAGTGTGTGTGTGAGTGTGTGAGTGTGTGTGAGTGTGTGAGTGTGTGAGTGTGTGAGTGTGTGAGTGTGTGAGTGTGTGAGTGTGTGTGTGTGAGTGTGTGAGTGTGTGTGTGAGTGTGTGAGTGTGTGTGAGGGTGTGTGTGAGTGTGTGAGTGAGTGTGTGAGTGAGTGTGTGAGTGAGTGTGGGAGTGAGTGTGTGAGTGTGTGAGTGAGTGTGTGAGTGTGTGAGTGAGTGTGTGAGTGTGTGAGTGTGTGAGTGAGTGTATGAGTGAGTGTGTGAGTGTGTGTGTGAGTACGTGTGTGAGTGAGTGTGTGAGTGAGTGTGTGAGTGAGAGTGTGAGTGAGAGTGTGAGTGAGTGTGTGAGTGTGTGTGTGAGTGAGTGTGTGAGTGTGTAAGTGTGTGAGTGAGTGCGTGAGTGTATGAGTGTGTGAGTGAGTATGTGAGTGTGTGAGTGTGTGTGAGTGTCTGAGTGAGTGTGTGAGCCTGTGAGTGTGTGTGTGAGTGTGTGAGTGAGAGTGTGAGTGAGTGTGTGAGTGAGTGTGGGAGTGAGTGTGTGAGTGTGTGTGTGTGTGTGTGAGTGTGTGTGTGAGTGTGTGTGTGAGTGTGTAAGTGTGTGAGTGTGTGAGTGTGTGCGTGAGTGTGTGTGTGTGTGAGGGTGTGTGTGAGTGTGTGTGTGTGAGTGAGTGTGTGAGTGAGTGTGGGAGTGTGTGAGTGTGTGAGTGTGTGAGTGTGTGTGTGAGTGTGTGAGTGAGTGTGAGAGTGTGTGAGTGAGTGTGTGTGTGAGTGAGTGTGTGAGTGTGTGAGTGAGTGTGTGAGTGAGTGTGTGAGTATGTGAGTGAGTGTGCGAGTGTGTGAGTGTGTGAGTGTGTGTGTGAGTGTGTGAGTGTGTGAGTGAGTGTATGAATGAGTGTTTGAGTGTGTGTGTGAAAGAGTGAGTGTGTGAGTGTGTGTGTGAGTGAGTGTGTGAGTGAGTGTGTGAGTGTGTGAGTGAGCGTGCGAGTGAGTGTGTGAGTGTGTGTGTGAGTGTGTGAGTGTGTGTGTGAGTAAGTGTGTGAGTGTGTAAGTGTGTGAGTGAGTGCGTGAGTGTGTGAGTGTGTGAGTGTGTGAGTGTGTGAGTGTGTGAGTGAGTGTGTGAGTGAGTGTGTAAGCCTGTGAGTGTGTGTGTGAGTGAGTGTGTGAGTGAGTGTATGAGTGAGTGTGTTAATGAGTGTGTGAGTGTGTGTTTGAGTGTGTGAGTGAGTGTGTGAGTGTGTGTGTGAGTGTGTGAGTGAGTGTGTGTGTGTGTGTGAGCGAGTGTGTGAGTGAGTGTGTGAGTGAGTGTATGAGTATGTGAGTGTGTGAGTGTGTGTGCGTGAGTGTGTGAGTGTGTGAGTGTGTGTGAGTGTGTGAGTGAATGTGAGAGTGAGTGTGTGAGTGAGCGTGTGAGTGAGTGTGTGAGTGTGTGTGTGAGTGTGTGAATGAGTGTGTGAGTGTGTGAGTGTGCGAGTTAGTGTGTGAATGTGTGTGTGAGTGAGTGAGTGTGTGAGTGAGTGTGTGAGTGTGTGAGGGTGTGTGTGAGTGTGCGAGTGTGTGTGTGAGTGTGTGAGTGTGTGTGAGTGTGTGTGTGAGTGAGTGTGTGAGAGAGTGTGAGTTAGTTTGTGAGTTTGTGAGTGTGTGAGTGTGTGTGCGAGTGTGAGTGTGTGAGTGAGTGTGTGAGTGTCTGAGTGAGTGAGTGTGTGAGTGAGTGTGAGAGTGTGTGAGTGTGTGAGTATGTGTGTGTGAGTGTGTGTGAGTGTGTGAGTGTGTGAATGAGTGTGTGAGTGTGTGAGTGTGTTTGCGTGTGTGTGTGTGAGTGTGTGAGTGTGTGAGTGTGTGTGTGAGTGTGTGAGTCTGTGAGTGTGTGAGTGTGTGAGTGAGTATGTGAGTGAGTGTGTGAGTGAGTGTGTGAGTGTGTGAGCGAGTGTGTGAGTGTGTGTGTGAGTGTGTGAGTGAGTGTGTGAGTGAGTGTGTGAGTGAGTCTGTGAGTGTGTGAGTGAGTGTGTGAGTGTGTGTGTGAGTGTGTGAGTGAGTGTGTGAGTGAGTGTGCGAGTGTGTGAGAGTGTGAGTGAGTGTGTGAGTGTGTGAGTGAGTGAGTGTGTGAGTGTGTGAGTGTGAGAGTGTGTGAGTGTGTGAGTATGTGTGTGTGAGTGTGTGTGAGTGTGTGAGTGTGTGAATGAGTGTGTGAGAGTGTGAGTGTGTTTGCGTGTGTGTCTGTGAGTGTGTGAGTGTGTGAGTGTGTGTGTGAGTGTGTGAGTGTGTGAGTGTGTGAGTGTGTTAGTGAGTGTGTGAGTGTGTGAGCGAGTGTGTGAAAGAGTGTGTGAGTGAGTGTGTGAGTGTGTGAGCGAGTGTGTGAGTGTATGCGAGTGTGAGTGAGTGTGTGAATGTGTGTGTGAGTGTGTGAGTGAGTGCGTGAGTGAGTGTGTGAGTGTGTGAGTGTGTGAGTGAGTGTGTGAGTGAGTGTGTGAGTGTGTGAGTATGTGAGTGAGTGTGTGTTTGAGTGAGTGGGTAAGCGATTGAGTGACTGAGTGATCGAATGAAGGAGTGAGTGAGTGTGTGTGTGTGAGTGAGTGAGTGAGTGAAGGAATGAGTGTGGGAGTGAGTGAGAGTGTGCGTGAGTGAGGGAATGACTGAGTGAGTGAGTGAGTGAGTGATTGAGTGAGTGAGTAAGTGAGAGAGTGAGAGAGTGAGTGAGTGAGAGTGAGTAATAGAACACAAGTGCCACAGTTAGATGTCAGTGAAAGAGAGAAGAGTCAGCAGAGGCAGTAAGAGGCAGTATGACAAACATTCATGTCAGTCAGCAGAGGCAGTAAGAGGCAGTATGACAAACATTCATGTCAGTCAGCAGAGGCAGTAAGAGGCAGTATGACAAACATTCATGTCAGTCAGCAGAGGCAGTAAGAGGCAGTATGACAAACATTCATGTCAGTCAGCAGAGGCAGTAAGAGGCAGTATGACAAACATTCATGTCAGTCAGCAGAGGCAGTAAGAGGCAGTATGACAAACATTCATGTCAGTCAGCAGGGGCAGTAAGAGGCAGTATGACAAACATTCATGTCAGTCAGCAGGGGCAGTAAGAGGCAGTATGACAAACATTCATGTCAGTCAGCAGGGGCAGTAAGAGGCAGTATGACAAACATTCATGTCAGTCAGCAGAGGCAGTAAGAGGCAGTATGACAAGCATTCATGTCAGTCAGCAGGGGCAGTATGACAAACATTCATGTCAGTCAGCAGGGGCAGTAAGAGGCAGTATGACAAACATTCATGTCAGTCAGCAGGGGCAGTAAGAGGCAGTATGACAAACATTCATGTCAGTCAGCAGGGGCAGTAAGAGGCAGTATGACAAACATTCATGTCAGTCAGCAGAGGCAGTAAGAGGCAGTATGACAAACATTCATGTCAGTCAGCAGAGGCAGTAAGAGGCAGTATGACAAACATTCATGTCAGTCAGCAGAGGCAGTAAGTGGCAGTATGACAAACATTCATGTCAGTCAGCAGAGGCAGTAAGAGGCAGTATGACAAACATTCATGTCAGTCAGCAGGGGCAGTCAGAGGCAGTATGACAAACATTCATGTCAGTCAGCAGAGGCAGTAAGAGGCAGTATGACAAACATTCATGTCAGTCAGCAGAGGCAGTAAGAGGCAGTATGACAAACATTCATGTCAGTCAGCAGGGGCAGTCAGAGGCAGTATGACAAACATTCATGTCAGTCAGCAGGGGCAGTAAGAGGCAGTATGACAAACATTCATGTCAGTCAGCAGAGGCAGTAAGAGGCAGTATGACAAACATTCATGTCAGTCAGCAGAGGCAGTAAGAGGCAGTATGACAAACATTCATGTCAGTCAGCAGGGGCAGTAAGAGGCAGTATGACAAACATTCATGTCAGTCAGCAGAGGCAGTAAGAGGCAGTATGACAAACATTCATGTCAGTCAGCAGGGGCAGTAAGAGGCAGTATGACAAACATTCATGTCAGTCAGCAGAGGCAGTAAGAGGCAGTATGACAAACATTCATGTCAGTCAGCAGGGGCAGTCAGAGGCAGTAAGACAAACATTCATGTCAGTCAGCAGGGGCAGTAAGAGGCAGTATGACAAACATTCATGTCAGTCAGCAGAGGCAGTAAGAGGCAGTATGACAAACATTCATGTCAGTCAGCAGGGGCAGTAAGAGGCAGTATGACAAACATTCATGTCAGTCAGCAGAGGCAGTCAGAGGCAGTATGACAAACATTCATGTCAGTCAGCAGGGGCAGTAAGAGGCAGTATGACAAACATTCATGTCAGTCAGCAGAGGCAGTAAGAGGCAGTATGACAAACATTCATGCTAGCCAGCAGAGGCAGTAAGAGGCAGTATGACAAACATTCATGTCAGTCAGCAGGGGCAGTAAGAGGCAGTATGACAAACATTCATGTCAGTCAGCAGAGGCAGTAAGAGGCAGTATGACAAACATTCATGTCAGTCAGCAGGGGCAGTCAGAGGCAGTATGACAAACATTCATGTCAGTCAGCAGGGGCAGTAAGAGGCAGTATGACAAACATTCATGTCAGTCAGCAGAGGCAGTAAGAGGCAGTATGACAAACATTCATGCCAGCCAGCAGAGGCAGTAAGAGGCAGTATGACAAACATTCATGTCAGTCAGCAGAGGCAGTAAGTGGCAGTATGACAAACATTCATGTTAGTCAGCAGAGGCAGTAACAGGCAGTATGACAAACATTCATGTCAGTCAGCAGAGGCAGAAAGAGGCAGTATGACAAACATTCATGTCAGCCAGCAGAGGCAGTAAGAGGCAGTATGACAAACATTCATGTCAGTCAGCAGAGGCAGTAAGAGGCAGTATGACAAACATTCATGTCAGTCAGCAGAGGCAGTAAGAGGCAGTATGACAAACATTCATGTCAGTCAGCAGAGGCAGTAAGAGGCAGTATGACAAACATTCATGTCAGTCAGCAGAGGCAGTAAGAGGCAGTATGACAAACATTCATGTTAGTCAGCAGAGGCAGTAAGAGGCAGTATGACAAACATTCATGTCAGTCAGCAGAGGCAGTAAGAGGCAGTATGACAAACATTCATGTCAGCCAGCAGAGGCAGTAAGAGGCAGTATGACAAACATTCATGTTAGTCAGCAGAGGCAGTAAGAGGCAGTATGACAAACATTCATGTCAGTCAGCAGAGGCAGTAAGAGGAAGTATGACAAACATTCATGTCAGTCAGCAGGGGCAGTAAGAGGCAGTATGACAAACATTCATGTCAGTCAGCAGAGGCAGTAAGAGGCAGTATGACAAACATTCATGTCAGTCAGCAGGGGCAGTATGACAAACATTCATGTCAGTCAGCAGGGGCAGTAAGAGGCAGTATGACAAACATTCATGTCAGTCAGCAGGGGCAGTAAGAGGCAGTATGACAAACATTCATGTCAGTCAGCAGGGGCAGTAAGAGGCAGTATGACAAACATTCATGTCAGTCAGCAGAGGCAGTAAGAGGCAGTATGACAAACATTCATGTCAGTCAGCAGAGGCAGTAAGAGGTAGTATGACAAACATTCATGTCAGTCAGCAGAGGCAGTAAGAGGCAGTATGACAAACATTCATGTCAGTCAGCAGAGGCAGTAAGAGGCAGTATGACAAACATTCATGTCAGTCAGCAGAGGCAGTAAGAGGTAGTATGACAAACATTCATGTCAGTCAGCAGAGGCAGTAAGTGGCAGTATGACAAACATTCATGTTAGTCAGCAGAGGCAGTAAGAGGCAGTATGACAAACATTCATGTCAGTCAGCAGAGGCAGTAAGAGGCAGTATGACAAACATTCATGTCAGTCAGCAGAGGCAGTAAGAGGCAGTATGACAAACATTCATGTCAGTCAGCAGGGGCAGTAAGAGGCAGTATGACAAACATTCATGTCAGTCAGCAGAGGCAGTAAGTGGCAGTATGACAAACATTCATGTCAGTCAGCAGAGGCAGTAAGAGGCAGTATGACAAACATTCATGTCAGTCAGCAGAGGCAGTAAGAGGCAGTATGACAAACATTCATGTCAGTCAGCAGGGGCAGTATGACAAACATTCATGTCAGTCAGCAGGGGCAGTAAGAGGCAGTATGACAAACATTCATGTCAGTCAGCAGAGGCAGTAAGAGGCAGTATGACAAACATTCATGTCAGTCAGCAGGGGCAGTAAGAGGCAGTATGACAAACATTCATGTCAGTCAGCAGAGGCAGTAAGAGGCAGTATGACAAACATTCATGTCAGTCAGCAGAGGCAGTAAGTGGCAGTATGACAAACATTCATGTTAGTCAGCAGAGGCAGTAAGAGGCAGTATGACAAACATTCATGTTAGTCAGCAGAGCCAGTAAGAGGCAGTATGACAAACATTCATGTTAGTCAGCAGAGGCAGTAAGAGGCAGTATGACAAACATTCATGTCAGTCAGCAGAGGCAGTATGACAAACATTCATGTCAGTCAGCAGGGGCAGTAAGAGGCAGTATGACAAACATTCATGTCAGTCAGCAGGGGCAGTAAGAGGCAGTATGACAAACATTCATGTCAGTCAGCAGAGGCAGTATGACAAACATTCATGTCAGTCAGCAGGGGCAGTAAGAGGCAGTATGACAAACATTCATGTCAGTCAGCAGGGGCAGAAAGAGGCAGTATGACAAACATTCATGTCAGTCAGCAGAGGCAGTAAGTGGCAGTATGACAAACATTCATGTCAGTCAGCAGAGGCAGTAAGAGGCAGTATGACAAACATTCATGTCAGTCAGCAGAGGCAGTAAGTGGCAGTATGACAAACATTCATGTCAGTCAGCAGAGGCAGTAAGAGGCAGTATGACAAACATTCATGTCAGTCAGCAGAGGCAGTAAGTGGCAGTATGACAAACATTCATGTCAGTCAGCAGAGGCAGTAAGAGGCAGTATGACAAACATTCATGTCAGTCAGCAGAGGCAGTAAGTGGCAGTATGACAAACATTCATGTCAGTCAGCAGAGGCAGTAAGAGGCAGTATGACAAACATTCATGTCAGTCAGCAGAGGCAGTAAGAGGCAGCATGACAAACATTCATGTCAGCCAGCATAGGCAGTAAGAGGCAGTATGACAAACATTCATGTTAGTCAGCAGAGGCAGTAAGAGGCAGTATGACAAACATTCATGTCAGTCAGCAGAGGCAGTAAGAGGCAGTATGACAAACATTCATGTCAGTCAGCAGAGGCAGTAAGAGGCAGCATGACAAACATTCATGTCAGCCAGCAGAGGCAGTAAGAGGCAGTATGACAAACATTCATGTTAGTCAGCAGAGGCAGTAAGAGGCAGTATGACAAACATTCATGTCAGTCAGCAGAGGCAGTAAGAGGCAGTATGACAAACATTCATGTCAGTCAGCAGGGGCAGTAAGAGGCAGTATGACAAACATTCATGTCAGTCAGCAGAGGCAGTAAGAGGCAGTATGACAAACATTCATGTCAGTCAGCAGGGGCAGTATGACAAACATTCATGTCAGTCAGCAGAGGCAGTAAGAGGCAGTATGACAAACATTCATGTCAGTCAGCAGGGGCAGTAAGAGGCAGTATGACAAACATTCATGTCAGTCAGCAGGGGCAGTATGACAAACATTCATGTCAGTCAGCAGAGGCAGTAAGAGGCAGTATGACAAACATTCATGTCAGTCAGCAGGGGCAGTAAGAGGCAGTATGACAAACATTCATGTCAGTCAGCAGGGGCAGTAAGAGGCAGTATGACAAACATTCATGTCAGTCAGCAGAGGCAGTAAGAGGCAGTATGACAAACATTCATGTCAGTCAGCAGAGGCAGTAAGAGGTAGTATGACAAACATTCATGTCAGTCAGCAGAGGCAGTAAGAGGCAGTATGACAAACATTCATGTCAGTCAGCAGAGGCAGTAAGTGGCAGTATGACAAACATTCATGTTAGTCAGCAGAGGCAGTAAGAGGCAGTATGACAAACATTCATGTCAGTCAGCAGAGGCAGTAAGAGGCAGTATGACAAACATTCATGTCAGTCAGCAGGGGCAGTAAGAGGCAGTATGACAAACATTCATGTCAGTCAGCAGGGGCAGTAAGAGGCAGTATGACAAACATTCATGTCAGTCAGCAGAGGCAGTAAGAGGCAGTATGACAAACATTCATGTCAGTCAGCAGAGGCAGTAAGAGGCAGTATGACAAACATTCATGTCAGTCAGCAGAGGCAGTAAGTGGCAGTATGACAAACATTCATGTCAGTCAGCAGAGGCAGTAAGAGGCAGTATGACAAACATTCATGTCAGTCAGCAGAGGCAGTAAGAGGCAGTATGACAAACATTCATGTCAGTCAGCAGAGGCAGTAAGTGGCAGTATGACAAACATTCATGTCAGTCAGCAGGGGCAGTAAGAGGCAGTATGACAAACATTCATGTCAGTCAGCAGAGGCAGTAAGAGGCACTATGACAAACATTCATGTCAGCCAGCAGAGGCAGTAAGAGGCAGTATGACAAACATTCATGTCAGTCAGCAGAGGCAGTAAGAGGCAGTATGACAAACATTCATGTCAGTCAGCAGAGGCAGTAAGAGGCAGTATGACAAACATTCATGTCAGTCAGCAGAGGCAGTAAGAGGCAGTATGACAAACATTCATGTCAGTCAGCAGAGGCAGTAAGTGGCAGTATGACAAACATTCATGTCAGTCAGCAGAGGCAGTAAGAGGCAGTATGACAAACATTCATGTTAGTCAGCAGAGGCAGTAAGAGGCAGTATGACAAACATTCATGTCAGTCAGCAGAGGCAGTAAGAGGCAGTATGACAAACATTCATGCCAGCCAGCAGAGGCAGTAAGAGGCAGTATGACAAACATTCATGTTAGTCAGCAGAGGCAGTAAGAGGCAGTATGACAAACATTCATGTCAGTCAGCAGAGGCAGTAAGAGGCAGTATGACAAACATTCATGTCAGTCAGCAGGGGCAGTAAGAGGCAGTATGACAAACATTCATGTCAGTCAGCAGAGGCAGTAAGAGGCAGTATGACAAACATTCATGTCAGTCAGCAGGGGCAGTAAGTGGCAGTATGACAAACATTCATGTCAGTCAGCAGAGGCAGTAAGAGGCAGTATGACAAACATTCATGTCAGCCAGCAGAGGCAGTAAGAGGCAGTATGACAAACATTCATGTCAGTCAGCAGAGGCAGTAAGAGGCAGTATGACAAACATTCATGTCAGTCAGCAGGGGCAGTAAGAGGCAGTATGACAAACATTCATGTCAGTCAGCAGGGGCAGTAAGAGGCAGTATGACAAACATTCATGTCAGTCAGCAGGGGCAGTAAGAGGCAGTATGACAAACATTCATGTCAGTCAGCAGAGGCAGTAAGAGGCAGTATGACAAACATTCATGTCAGTCAGCAGAGGCAGTAAGAGGTAGTATGACAAACATTCATGTCAGTCAGCAGAGGCAGTAAGTGGCAGTATGACAAACATTCATGTTAGTCAGCAGAGGCAGTAAGAGGCAGTATGACAAACATTCATGTCAGTCAGCAGAGGCAGTAAGAGGCAGTATGACAAACATTCATGTCAGTCAGCAGAGGCAGTAAGTGGCAGTATGACAAACATTCATGTTAGTCAGCAGAGGCAGTAAGAGGCAGTATGACAAACATTCATGTCAGTCAGCAGAGGCAGTAAGAGGCAGTATGACAAACATTCATGTCAGTCAGCAGAGGCAGTAAGAGGCAGTATGACAAACATTCATGTCAGTCAGCAGGGGCAGTAAGAGGCAGTATGACAAACATTCATGTCAGTCAGCAGAGGCAGTAAGTGGCAGTATGACAAACATTCATGTCAGTCAGCAGAGGCAGTAAGAGGCAGTATGACAAACATTCATGTCAGTCAGCAGAGGCAGTAAGAGGCAGTATGACAAACATTCATGTCAGTCAGCAGAGGCAGTAAGAGGCAGTATGACAAACATTCATGTCAGTCAGCAGGGGCAGTATGACAAACATTCATGTCAGTCAGCAGGGGCAGTAAGAGGCAGTATGACAAACATTCATGTCAGTCAGCAGAGGCAGTAAGAGGCAGTATGACAAACATTCATGTCAGTCAGCAGGGGCAGTAAGAGGCAGTATGACAAACATTCATGTTAGTCAGCAGAGGCAGTAAGAGGCAGTATGACAAACATTCATGTTAGTCAGCAGAGGCAGTAAGAGGCAGTATGACAAACATTCATGTCAGTCAGCAGAGGCAGTAAGAGGCAGTATGACAAACATTCATGTTAGTCAGCAGAGGCAGTAAGAGGCAGTATGACAAACATTCATGTCAGTCAGCAGAGGCAGTAAGAGGCAGTATGACAAACATTCATGTCAGTCAGCAGAGGCAGTAAGAGGCAGTATGACAAACATTCATGTCAGTCAGCAGGGGCAGTAAGAGGCAGTATGACAAACATTCATGTCAGTCAGCAGAGGCAGTATGACAAACATTCATGTCAGTCAGCAGGGGCAGTAAGAGGCAGTATGACAAACATTCATGTCAGTCAGCAGGGGCAGTAAGAGGCAGTATGACAAACATTCATGTCAGTCAGCAGGGGCAGTAAGAGGCAGTATGACAAACATTCATGTCAGTCAGCAGGGGCAGTAAGAGGTAGTATGACAAACATTCATGTCAGTCAGCAGAGGCAGTAAGAGGCAGTATGACAAACATTCATGTCAGTCAGCAGGGGCAGTAAGAGGCAGTATGACAAACATTCATGTCAGTCAGCAGAGGCAGTAAGAGGCAGTATGACAAACATTCATGTCAGTCAGCAGAGGCAGTAAGAGGCAGTATGACAAACATTCATGTCAGTCAGCAGAGGCAGTAAGTGGCAGTATGACAAACATTCATGTCAGTCAGCAGAGGCAGTAAGTGGCAGTATGACAAACATTCATGTCAGTCAGCAGAGGCAGTAAGAGGCAGTATGACAAACATTCATGTCAGTCAGCAGAGGCAGTAAGAGGCAGTATGACAAACATTCATGTCAGTCAGCAGAGGCAGTAAGAGGCAGTATGACAAATATTCATGTCAGTCAGCAGAGGCAGTAAGAGGCAGTATGACAAACATTCATGTCAGTCAGCAGAGGCAGTAAGAGGCAGTATGACAAACATTCATGTCAGTCAGCAGAGGCAGTATGACAAACATTCATGTCAGTCAGCAGAGGCAGTAAGAGGCAGTATGATAAACATTCATGTCAGTCAGCAGAGGCAGTAAGAGACAGTATTATAAACATTCATGTCAGTCAGCAGAGGCAGTAAGTGGCAGTATGATAAACATTCATGTCAGTCAGCAGAGGCAGTAAGTGGCAGTATGACAAACATTCATGTCAGTCAGCAGAGGCAGTAAGACGCAGTATGACATACATGTCAGTCAGCAGAGGCAGTAAGACGCAGTATGACATTCATGTCAGTCAGCAGAGGCAGTATGACAAACATTCATGTCAGTCAGCAGGGGCAGTAAGAGGCAGTATGACAAACATTCATGTCAGTCAGCAGGGGCAGTAAGAGGCAGTATGACAAACATTCATGTTAGTCAGCAGAGGCAGTAAGTGGCAGTATGACAAACATTCATGTCAGTCAGCAGAGGCAGTAAGAGGCAGTATGACAAACATTCATGTCAGTCAGCAGGGGCAGTATGACAAACATTCATGTCAGTCAGCAGGGGCAGTAAGAGGCAGTATGACAAACATTCATGTCAGTCAGCAGAGGCAGTAAGAGGCAGTATGACAAACATTCATGTCAGTCAGCAGAGGCAGTAAGAGGCAGTATGACAAACATTCATGTCAGTCAGCAGGGGCAGTAAGAGGCAGTATGACAAACATTCATGTCAGTCAGCAGAGGCAGTATGACAAACATTCATGTCAGTCAGCAGGGGCAGTAAGAGGCAGTATGACAAACATTCATGTCAGTCAGCAGGGGCAGTAAGAGGCAGTATGACAAACATTCATGTCAGTCAGCAGGGGCAGTAAGAGGCAGTATGACAAACATTCATGTCAGTCAGCAGGGGCAGTAAGAGGTAGTATGACAAACATTCATGTCAGTCAGCAGAGGCAGTAAGAGGCAGTATGACAAACATTCATGTCAGTCAGCAGGGGCAGTAAGAGGCAGTATGACAAACATTCATGTCAGTCAGCAGAGGCAGTAAGAGGCAGTATGACAAACATTCATGTCAGTCAGCAGAGGCAGTAAGAGGCAGTATGACAAACATTCATGTCAGTCAGCAGAGGCAGTAAGTGGCAGTATGACAAACATTCATGTCAGTCAGCAGAGGCAGTAAGTGGCAGTATGACAAACATTCATGTCAGTCAGCAGAGGCAGTAAGAGGCAGTATGACAAACATTCATGTCAGTCAGCAGAGGCAGTAAGAGGCAGTATGACAAACATTCATGTCAGTCAGCAGAGGCAGTAAGAGGCAGTATGACAAATATTCATGTCAGTCAGCAGAGGCAGTAAGAGGCAGTATGACAAACATTCATGTCAGTCAGCAGAGGCAGTATGACAAACATTCATGTCAGTCAGCAGAGGCAGTAAGAGGCAGTATGATAAACATTCATGTCAGTCAGCAGAGGCAGTAAGAGGCAGTATTATAAACATTCATGTCAGTCAGCAGAGGCAGTAAGTGGCAGTATGATAAACATTCATGTCAGTCAGCAGAGGCAGTAAGTGGCAGTATGACAAACATTCATGTCAGTCAGCAGAGGCAGTAAGACGCAGTATGATATACATGTCAGTCAGCAGAGGCAGTAAGACGCAGTATGACATTCATGTCAGTCAGCAGAGGCAGTATGACAAACATTCATGTCAGTCAGCAGGGGCAGTAAGAGGCAGTATGACAAACATTCATGTCAGTCAGCAGGGGCAGTAAGAGGCAGTATGACAAACATTCATGTTAGTCAGCAGAGGCAGTAAGTGGCAGTATGACAAACATTCATGTCAGTCAGCAGAGGCAGTAAGAGGCAGTATGACAAACATTCATGTCAGTCAGCAGGGGCAGTATGACAAACATTCATGTCAGTCAGCAGGGGCAGTAAGAGGCAGTATGACAAACATTCATGTCAGTCAGCAGAGGCAGTAAGAGGCAGTATGACAAACATTCATGTCAGTCAGCAGGGGCAGTAAGAGGCAGTATGACAAACATTCATGTCAGTCAGCAGGGGCAGTAAGAGGCAGTATGACAAACATTCATGTCAGTCAGCAGAGGCAGTAAGAGGCAGTATGACAAACATTCATGTCAGTCAGCAGGGGCAGTAAGAGGCAGTATGACAAACATTCATGTCAGTCAGCAGAGGCAGTAAGAGGCAGTATGACAAACATTCATGTCACGCACATCTCTGATACATATCACGAAGAAATGACTTGTCACAGGTAAATAAACAATCGGTGTTTTAATCAGTTTTCACTAATTTCTTCCTCGCTCTCTCTGACTTCGTGAATGAAGAGTATATCCTGCTCTCTCTGACTTCGTGAATGAAGAGTATATCCTGCTCTCTCTGACTTCGTGAATGAAGAGTATATCCTGCTCTCTCTGACTTCGTGAATGAAGAGTATATCCTGCTCTCTCTGACTTCGTGAATGAAGAGTATATCCTGCTCTCTCTGACTTCGTGAATGAAGAGTATATCCTGCTCTCTCTGACTTCGTGAATGAAGAGTATATCCTGCTCTCTCTGACTTCGTGAATGAAGAGTATATCCTGCTCTCTCTGACTTCGTGAATGAAGAGTATATCCTGCTCTCTCTGACTTCGTGAATGAAGAGTATATCCTGCTCTCTCTGACTTCGTGAATGAAGAGTATATCCTGCTCTCTCTGACTTCGTGAATGAAGAGTATATCCTGCTCTCTCTGACTTCGTGAATGAAGAGTATATCCTGCTCTCTCTGACTTCGTGAATGAAGAGTATATCCTGCTCTCTCTGACTTCGTGAATGAAGAGTATATCCTGCTGTCTCTGACTTCGTGAATGAAGAGTATATCCTGCTGTCTCTGACTTCGTGAATGAAGAGTATATCCTGCTGTCTCTGACTTCGTGAATGAAGAGTATATCCTGCTGTCTCTGACTTCGTGAATGAAGAGTATATCCTGCTGTCTCTGACTTCGTGAATGAAGAGTATATCCTGCTGTCTCTGAAATCGTGAATGAAGAGTATATCCTGCTGTCTCTGACTTCGTGAATGAAGAGTATATCCTGCTGTCTCTGACTCCGTGAATGAAGAATATATCCTGCTCTCTCTGACTTCGTGAATGAAGAGTATATCCTGCTCTCTCTGACTTCGTGAATGAAGAGTATATCCTGCTCTCTCTGACTTCGTGAATGAAGAGTATATCCTGCTCTCTCTGACTTCGTGAATGAAGAGTATATCCTGCTGTTTCTGACTTCGTGAATGAAGAGTATATCCTGCTCTGTCTGACTACGTGAATGAAGAGTATATCCTGCTGTCTCTGACTTTGTGAATGAAGAGTATATCCTGCTCTCTCTGACTTCGTGAATGAAGAGTATATCCTGCTGTCTCTGACTTCGTGAATGAAGAGTATATCCTGCTGTCTCTGACTTCGTGAATGAAGAGTATATCCTGCTGTCTCTGACTTCGTGAATGAAGAGTATATCCTGCTGTCTCTGACTTCGTGAATGAAGAGTATATCCTGCTGTCTCTGACTTCGTGAATGAAGAGTATATCCTGCTGTCTCTGACTTCTTGAATGAAGAGTATATCCTGCTCACTCTGACTTCGTGAATGAAGAGTATATCCTGCTCTCTCTGACTTCGTGAATGAAGAGTATATCCTGCTGTCTCTGACTTCGTGAATGAAGAGTATGTCCTGCTGTCTCTGACTTCGTGAATGAAGAGTATATCCTGCTGTCTCTGACTTCGTGAATGAAGAGTATATCCTGCTGTCTCTGACTTCGTGAATGAAGAGTATATCCTGCTGTCTCTGACTTCGTGAATGAAGAATATAACCTGCTCTCTCTGACTTCGTGAATGAAGAGTATATCCTGCTCACTCTGACTTCGTGAATGAAGAGTATATCCTGCTCACTCTGACTTCGTGAATGAAGAGTATATCCTGCTCACTCTGACTTCGTGAATGAAGAGTATATCCTGCTCACTCTGACTTCGTGAATGAAGAGTATATCCTGCTGTCTCTGACTTCGTGAATGAAGAGTATATCCTGCTGTCTCTGAAATCGTGAATGAAGAGTATATCCTGCTGTCTCTGACTTCGTGAATGAAGAGTATATCCTGCTGTCTCTGACTCCGTGAATGAAGAATATATCCTGCTCTCTCTGACTTCGTGAATGAAGAGTATATCCTGCTCTCTCTGACTTCGTGAATGAAGAGTATATCCTGCTCTCTCTGACTTCGTGAATGAAGAGTATATCCTGCTCTCTCTGACTTCGTGAATGAAGAGTATATCCTGCTGTTTCTGACTTCGTGAATGAAGAGTATATCCTGCTCTGTCTGACTACGTGAATGAAGAGTATATCCTGCTGTCTCTGACTTTGTGAATGAAGAGTATATCCTGCTCTCTCTGACTTCGTGAATGAAGAGTATATCCTGCTGTCTCTGACTTCGTGAATGAAGAGTATATCCTGCTGTCTCTGACTTCGTGAATGAAGAGTATATCCTGCTGTCTCTGACTTCGTGAATGAAGAGTATATCCTGCTGTCTCTGACTTCGTGAATGAAGAGTATATCCTGCTGTCTCTGACTTCTTGAATGAAGAGTATATCCTGCTCACTCTGACTTCGTGAATGAAGAGTATATCCTGCTCTCTCTGACTTCGTGAATGAAGAGTATATCCTGCTGTCTCTGACTTCGTGAATGAAGAGTATGTCCTGCTGTCTCTGACTTCGTGAATGAAGAGTATATCCTGCTGTCTCTGACTTCGTGAATGAAGAGTATATCCTGCTGTCTCTGACTTCGTGAATGAAGAGTATATCCTGCTGTCTCTGACTTCGTGAATGAAGAATATAACCTGCTCTCTCTGACTTCGTGAATGAAGAGTATATCCTGCTCACTCTGACTTCGTGAATGAAGAGTATATCCTGCTCACTCTGACTTCGTGAATGAAGAGTATATCCTGCTCACTCTGACTTCGTGAATGAAGAGTATATCCTGCTCACTCTGACTTCGTGAATGAAGAGTATATCCTGCTCTCTCTGACTTCGTGAATGAAGAGTATATCCTGCTCTCTCTGACTTCGTGAATGAAGAGTTTATCCTGCTCTCTCTGACTTCGTGAATGAAGAGTATATCCTGCTCACTCTGACTTCGTGAATGAAGAGTATATCCTGCTCTCTCTGACTTCGTGAATGAAGAGTATATCCTGCTCTCTCTGACTTCGTGAATGAAGAGTATATCCTGCTCTCTCTGACTTCGTGAATGAAGAGTATATCCTGCTCTCTCTGACTTCGTGAATGAAGAGTATATCCTGCTCTCTCTGACTTCGTGAATGAAGAGTATATCCTGCTCTCTCTGACTTCGTGAATGAAGAGTATATCCTGCTCTCTCTGACTTCGTGAATGAAGAGTATATCCTGCTCACTCTGACTTCGTGAATGAAGAGTATATCCTGCTCTCTCTGACTTCGTGAATGAAGAGTATATCCTGCTCTCTCTGACTTCGTGAATGAAGAGTATATCCTGCTCTCTCTGACTTCGTGAATGAAGAGTATATCCTGCTCTCTCTGACTTCGTGAATGAAGAGTATGTACTGCTCACTCTGACTTCGTGAATGAAGAGTATATCCTGCTCTCTCTGACTTCGTGAATGAAGAGTATATCCTGCTGTCTCTGACTTCGTGAATGAAGAGTATATCCTGCTGTCTCTGACTTCGTGAAAGAAGAGTATATCCTGCTCTCTCTGACTTCGTGAATGAAGAGTATATCTTGCTCACTCTGACTTCGTGAATGAAGAGTATATCCTGCTCTCTCTGACTTCGTGAATGAAGAGTATATCCTGCTCTCTCTGACTTCGTGAATGAAGAGTATATCCTGCTCTCTCTGACTTCGTGAATGAAGAGTATATCCTGCTCTCTCTGACTTCGTGAATGAAGAGTATATCCTGCTCTTTCTGACTTCGTGAATGAAGAGTATATCCTGCTCTCTCTGACTTCGTGAATGAAGAGCATATCCTGCTCTCTCTGACTTCGTGAATGAAGAGTATATCCTGCTCTCTCTGACTTCATGAATGAAGAGTATATCCTGCTGTCTCTGACTTCGTGAATGAAGAGTATATCCTGCTCTCTCTGACTTCGTGAATGAAGAGTATATCCTGCTGTCTCTGACTTCGTGAATGAAGAGTATATCCTGCTGTCTCTGACTTCGTGAATGAAGAGTATATCCTGCTCTCTCTGACTTCATGAATGAAGAGTATATCCTGCTGTCTCTGACTACGTGAATGAAGAGTATATCCTGCTGTCTCTGACTTCGTGAATGAAGAGTATATCCTGCTCTCTCTGACTTCGTGAATGAAGAGTATATCCTGGTGTCTCTGACTTCATGAATGAAAAGTATATCCTGCTGTCTCTGACTTCGTGAATGAAGAGTATATCCTGCTCTCTCTGACTTCGTGAATGAAGAGTATATCCTGCTGTCTCTGACTTCGTGAATGAAGAGTATATCCTGCTGTCTCTGACTTCGTAAATAAAGAGTATATCCTGCTCTCTCTGACTTCGTGAATGTAGAGTATATCCTGCTGTCTCTGACTTCGTGAATCAAGAGTATATCCTGCTGTCTCTGACTTCGTGAATGAAGAGTATATCCTGCTGTCTCTCACTTCGTGAATGAAGAGTATATCCTGCTGTCTCTGACTTCGTGAATGAAGAGTATATCCTGCTGTCTCTGACTTCGTGAATGAAGAGTATATCCTTCTGTCTCTGACTTCGTGAATGAAGAATATATCCTGCTCTCTCTGACTTCGTGAATGAAGAGTATATCCTGCTCTCTCTGACTTCGTGAATGAAGAGTATATCCTGCTCTGTCTGACTACGTGAATGAAGAGTATATCCTGCTGTCTCTGACTTCGTGAATGAAGAGTATATCCTGCTGTCTCTGACTTCGTGAATGAAGAGTATATCCTGCTGTCTCTGACTTCGTGAATGAAGAGTATATCCTGCTGTCTCTGACTTCGTGAATGAAGAGTATATCCTGCTGTCTCTGACTTCGTGAATGAAGAGTATATCCTGCTGTCTCTGACTTCGTGAATGAAGAGTATATCCTGCTGTCTCTGACTTCGTGAATGAAGAGTATATCCTGCTGTCTCTGACTTCGTGAATGAAGAGTATATCCTGCTGTCTCTGACTTCGTGAATGAAGAATATATCCTGCTCTCTCTGACTTCGTGAATGAAGAGTATATCCTGCTCTCTCTGACTTCGTGAATGAAGAGTATATCCTGCTCTGTCTGACTACGTGAATGAAGAGTATATCCTGCTGTCTCTGACTTCGTGAATGAAGAGTATATCCTGCTGTCTCTGACTTCATGAATGAAGAGTATATCCTGCTGTCTCTGACTTCGTGAATGAAGAGTATATCCTGCTGTCTCTGACTTCGTGAATGAAGAGTATATCCTGCTCTCTCTGACTTCGTGAATGAAGAGTATATCCTGCTGTCTCTGACTTCGTGAATGAAGAGTATATCCTGCTGTCTCTGACTTCGTGAATGAAGAGTATATCCTGCTGTCTCTGACTTCGTGAATGAAGAGTATATCCTGCTCTGTCTGACTACGTTAATGAAGAGTATATCCTGCTGTCTCTGACTACGTGAATGAAGAGTATATCCTGCTGTCTCTGACTTCGTGAATGAAGAGTATATCCTGGTCTCTCTGACTTCGTGAATGAAGAGTATATCCTGCTGTCTCTGACTTCGTGAATGAAGAGTATATCCTGCTGTCTCTGACTTAGTGAATGAAGAGTATATCCTGCTGTCTCTGACTTCGTGAATGAAGAGTATATCCTGCTGTCTCTGACTTCGTGAATGAAGAGTATATCCTGCTGTCTCTGACTTCGTGAATGAAGAGTATATCCTGCTGTCTCTGACTTCGTGAATGAAGAGTATATCCTGCTCTCTCTGACTTCGTGAATGAAGAGTATATCCTGCTGTCTCTGACTTCGTGAATGAAGAGTATATCCTGCTGTCTCTGACTTCGTGAATGAAGAGTATATCCTGCTGTCTCTGACTTCGTGAATGAAGAGTATGTCCTGGTGTCTCTGACTTCGTGAATGAAGAGTATATCCTGCTGTCTCTGACTTCGTGAATGAAGAGTATATCCTGCTGTCTCTGACTTCGTGAATGAAGAGTATATCCTGCTGTCTCTGACTTCGTGAATGAAGAGTATATCCTGCTGTCTCTGACTTCGTGAATGAAGAATATATCCTGTTCTCTCTGACTTCGTGAATGAAGAGTATATCCTGCTCTCTCTGACTTCGTGAATGAAGAGTATATCCTGCTCTCTCTGACTTCGTGAATGAAGAATATATCCTGTTCTCTCTGACTACGTGAATGAAGAGTATATCCTGCTCTCTCTGACTTCGTGAATGAAGAGTATATCCTGCTGTCTCTGACTTCGTGAATGAAGAGTATATCCTGCTGTCTCTGACTTCGTGAATGAAGAGTATATCCTGCTGTCTCTGACTTCGTGAATGAAGAGTATATCCTGCTCTGTCTGACTACGTGAATGAAGAGTATATCCTGCTGTCTCTGACTTCGTGAATGAAGAGTATATCCTGCTCTCTCTGACTTCGTGAATGAAGAGTATATCCTGCTGTCTCTGACTTCGTGAATGAAGAGTATATCCTGCTGTCTCTGACTTCGTGAATGAAGAGTATATCCTGCTGTCTCTGACTTCGTGAATGAAGAGCATATCCTGCTGTCTCTGACTTCGTGAATGAAAAGTATATCCTGCTGTCTCTGACTTCGTGAATGAAGAGTATATCCTGCTGTCTCTGACTTCGTGAATGAAGAGTATATCCTGCTGTCTCTGACTTCGTGAATGAAGAGTATATCCTGCTGTCTCTGACTTCGTGAATGAAGAGTATATCCTGCTGTCTCTGACTTCGTGAATGAAGAGTATATCCTGCTGTCTCTGACTTCGTGAATGAAGAGTATATCCTGCTGTCTCTGACTTCATAAATGAAGAATATATCCTGCTCTCTCTGACTTCATAAATGAAGGGTATATCCTGCTCTCTCTGACTTCATAAATGAAGGGTATATCCTGCTTCTCTGACTTCATAAATGAAGGGTATATCCTGCTGTCTCTGACTTCGTGAAGGTTAAATACAGAAGTATAATAATAACAGATGATGTCAGACAGTGTAACACTGCATTATTTAATACAGGATGACTTAATGCACTCACAATATTACGTTTTTAACACAGGTTAAACAAAGGATCCTGGGATCAAGAACCCTGCATCAACAAAACGACACTACCCTTGAACGATCCTGGGATCAAGAACCCTGCATCAACAAAACGACACTACCCTTGAACGATCCTGGGATCAAGAACCCTGCATCAACAACAAGACACTACCCTTGAACGATCCTGGGATCAAGAACCCTGCATCAACAACAAGACACTACCCTTGAACGATCCTGGGATCAAGAACCCTGCATCAACAACAAGACACTACCCTTGAACGATCCTGGGATCAAGAACCCTGCATCAACAACAAGACACTACCCTTGAAGGATCCTGGGATCAAGAACCCTGCATCAACAACAAGACACTACCCTTGAAGGATCCTGGGATCAAGAACCCTGCATCAACAACAAGACACTACCCTTGAAGGATCCTGGGATCAAGAACCCTGCATCAACAACACGACACTACCCTTGAACGATCCTGGGATCAAGAACCCTGCATCAACAAAACGACACTACCCTTGAACGATCCTGGGATCAAGAACCCTGCATCAACAACAAGACACTACCCTTGAACGATCCTGGGATCAAGAACCCTGCATCAACAACAAGACACTACCCTTGAACGATCCTGGGATCAAGAACCCTGCATCAACAACAAGACACTACCCTTGAAGGATCCTGGGATCAAGAACCCTGCATCAACAACAAGACACTACCCTTGAAGGATCCTGGGATCAAGAACCCTGCATCAACAACACGACACTACCCTTGAACGATCCTGGGATCAAGAACCCTGCATCAACAACAAGACACTACCCTTGAACGATCCTGGGATCAAGAACCCTGCATCAACAACAAGACACTACCCTTGAAGGATCCTGGGATCAAGAACCCTGCATCAACAACAAGACACTACCCTTGAAGGATCCTGGGATCAAGAACCCTGCATCAACAACAAGACACTACTCTTGAAGGATCCTGGGATCAAGAACCCTGCATCAACAACAAGACACTACCCTTGAAGGATCCTGGGATCAAGAACCCTGCATCAACAACAAGACACTACCCTTGAAGGATCCTGGGATCAAGAACCCTTCACCAACAAGACACTACCCTTGAAGGACCCTGGGATCAAGAACCCTGCACCAACAAGACACTACCCTAGAAGGATCACGGGATCAAGAACCCTTCACCAGCAAAAAGACACTACCCTTGAAGGATCCTGAGATCAAGAACCCCTCACCAACAACAAGACAATACCCTTGAAGGATCCTGGGATCAAGAACCCTGCACCTGAGATCAAGAACCCCTCGCAAACAACAAGACACTACCCTTGAAGGATCCTGGGATCAAGAACCCTTCACCAACAAGACACTACCCTTGAAGGGTCTTGGGATCAAAAACCCTTCACCAACAAGACACTATCCTTGAAGGATTCTGAGATCAAGAACCCCTCACCAACAACAAGACACTACCCTTGAAGGATCCTGGGATCAAGATTCCTTCACCAACAAGACACTACCCTTGAACGCTCCTGGGATCAAGAACCCCTCACCAACAAGACACTACCCTTGAACGATCCTGGGATCAAGAACCCTTCACCAACAAGACACTACCCTTGAGCGATCCTGGGATCAAGAACCCCTCACCAAGAACAAGACAATACCCTTGAAGGATCCTGGGATCAAGAACCCTGCACCAACAACAAGACAATACCCTTGAAGGATCCTGGGATCAAGAACCCTTCACCAACAAGACACTACCCTTGAAGGATCCTGGGATCAAGAACCCTTCACCAACAAGACACTACCCTTGAAGGATCCTGGGATCAAGAACCCTTCACCAATAATAAGACACCCATCACTGCCAGGGTATAATACTGATTCAATAGCATAATCAAGCACCATCATCATCCCAGCAGTTGATTCCTGCTCAGCATCTCTTATTTCCTCTGATCAGAGATGATTACCTCTCATACCCTGGCGCTGAGTCAGTCAGAGAGCAGCATGACGACTTTAATGGACGGTGGATCAAGCCCACACCACACCATGTATACTGGTATACTCTTCAGGGTGTACTGGTCAAGGAGTACTGGTCAAGATGTACTGGTCAAGGTGTACTGGTCAAGGTGTACTGGTCAAGGTGTACTGGTCAAGTTGTAATAGTCAAGGTTACTAGTCAGGAAGTACTGGTCAAGGTGCACTGGTCAAGTTGTACTGGTAAATGATACTGGTCAAGGTGTACTGGTCAAGTTGCACAGGTCAAGGATACTGATCAAGGTGTACTGGTCAAGGTGTACTACTCAAGGTGTACTGGTCAAGGTGTACTGGTCATGGTATACTGGTCAAGGTAAACTGGTCAAAGAGTACTGGTCAGGGTGTACTGGTCAAGGTATACTGGTCAAGGTATACTGGTCAAGCTGTACTGGTCAAGGTGTACTGGTCAAGGTGTACTGGTCATGGTATACTGGTCAAGGTATACTGGTCAAGGTATACTGGTCATGGTATACTGGTCAAGGTATACTGGTCAAGGTGTACTGGTCAAGGTGTACTGGTCATGGTATACTGGTCATGGTATACTGGTCAAGGTATACTGGTCAAGGTGTACTGGTCATGGTATACTGGTCATGGTATACTGGTCAAGGTATACTGGTCAAGGTGTACTGGTCATGGTATACTGGTCAAGGTAAACTGGTCAAAGAGTACTGGTCAGGGTGTACTGGTAAAGGTATACTGGCCAAGGTGTAATGGTCAAGGTGTACTCGTCTAGGTGTACTGGTCAGGGTGTACTGGTCAAGGTGTACTGGTCAGAGTGTACTGGCCAAGGTGTAATGGTCAAGGTGTACTCGTCAAGGTGTACTGGTCAGGGTGTACTGGTCAAGGTGTACTGGTCAGAGTGTACTGGTCAAGGAGTACTAGTCAAGGTGTAATGGTCAAGGTGTACTGGTCATGGCATACTGTTCAAGATATATTTGTTAAGGTGTACTGGTCAAGATGTACTGTTCATAGTGTTCTGGTCAAGGTGCACTGGTCATTGTACACTGGTCAAGGTATACAGGTCGAGAAGTACTGATCAAGGTGTACTGGTCAAGGTGTACTAGTCAGGGTATACTGATCAAGGTGTGCTGGTCAGGGTGTACTGGTCAAGACGTACTGGGCAAGTTGTACTGGTCAAGGTGTACTGGTAAAGGTGTACTGGTCAAGGTGTACTGGTCATGGTATACTGGTCAAGGTATAGTGGTCAAGGTGTACTGGTCAAGGTATACTGGTCAAGGGGTTCTGGTCAAGGTGTACTGGTCATGGTATACTGGTCAAGGTATACTGGTCAGGGTGTACTTGTCAAGGTGTACTGGTCAGTGTGTACTGGTTAAGGTGTACTGGTCAACGTATACTGGTCAAGGTGTACTGGTCATGTTATACTGGTCAAGGTATACTGGTCAAGGTGTACTGGTCAAGGTGTACTGATCAAGGTGTACTGGTCAACGTATACTGGTCAAGGTGTACTGGTCATGTTATACTGGTCAAGGTATACTGGTCAAGGTGTACTGGTCAAGGTGTACTCGCCAAGATGTACTGGTCATGGTATACTGGTCAAGGTATACTGGTCAAGGTGTACTGGTCAAGGTGTACTGGTCAAGGTATACTGGTCAAGGTGTACTGGTCAAGGTGTACTGGTCAAGGTGTACTGGTCATGGTATACTGGTCAAGGTATACTGGTCAAGGTGTACTGATCAAGGTGTACTGGTCAAGGTGCACTGGTCAAGGTGTACTGGTCAAGGTGTACTGGTCAAGGTGTACTGGTCAAGGTGTACTGGTCAAGGTGCACTGGTCAAGGTGTACTGATCAAGTTGTACTGGTCAAGGTGTACTGATCAAGGTGTACTGGTCAAGGTGCACTGGTCAAGGTGTACTGGTCAAGGTGTACTGATCAAGGTGCACTGGTCAAGGTGTACTGGTCAAGGTGCACTGGTCAAGGTGTACTGGTCAAGGTGTACTGGTCAAGGTGCACTGGTCAAGGTGTACTGGTCAAGGTGTACTGATCAAGGTGCACTGGTCAAGGTGTACTGGTCAAGGTGTACTGGTCAAGGTGTACTGGTCAAGGTGTACTGGTCAAGGTGTACTGGTCAAGGTATACTGGTCAAGGTGTACTGGTCAAGGTGTACTGGTCAAGGTGTACTGGTCAAGGTGTACTGGTCAAGGTGTACTGGTCAAGGTATACTGGTCAAGGTGTACTGGTCAAGGTGTACTGGTCAAGGTGTACTGGTCATGGTATACTGGTCAAGGTATACTGGTCAAGCTGTACTGGTCAAGGTGTACTGGTCAAGTTGTACTGGTCATGGTATACTGGTCAAGGTATACTGGTCAAGCTGTACTGGTCAAGGTGTACTGGTCAAGTTGTACTGGTCATGGTATACTGGTCAAGGTATACTGGTCAAGGTATACTGGTCATGGTATACTGGTTAAGGTGTACTGGTCAAGGTATACTGGTCAAGGTATACTGGTCAAGGTATACTGGTCAAGGTATACTGGTCAAGGTATACTGGTCATGGTATACTGGTCAAGGTATACTGGTCAAGGTATACTGGTCAAGTTGTACTGGTCATGGTATACTGGTCAAGGTATACTGGTCAAGGTATACTGGTCATGGTATACTGGTCAAGGTATACTGGTCAAGGTATACTGGTCATGGTATACTGGTCAAGGTATACTGGTCAAGGTATACTGGTCAAGGTATACTGGTCATGGTATACTGATCAAGGTATAATGGTCAAAGTGTACTCGTCAAGGTGTACTCGTCAAGGTGTACTGGTTAAGGTATACTGGACATTGTATACTGGTCAAGGTATACTGGTCATGGTATACTGGTCATGGTATACTGGTCAAGGTGTACTGGTCAAGGTGTACTGGTCAAGGTGTACTGGTCATTGTATAATGGTCAAGGTGTACTGGTCAAGGTGTACTGGTCAAGGTGTACTGGTCAAGGTGTACTGGTCATTGTATAATGGTCAAGGTGTACTGGTCAAGGTGTACTGGTCATTGTATAATGGTCAAGGTGTACTGGTCATTGTATAATGGTCAAGGTGTACTGGTCAAGGTGTACTGGTCAAGGTGTACTGGTCAAGGTGTACTGGTCAAGGTGTACTGGTCATTGTATAATGGTCAAGGTGTACTTGTCAAGGTGTACTGGTCAAGGTGTACTGGTCAAGGTGTACTGGTCAAGGTGTACTGGTCAAGGTGTACTCGTCAAGGTGTACTGGTCAAGGTATACTGGACATTGTATACTGGTCAAGGTATACTGGTCATGGTATACTGGTCATGGTATACTGGTCAAGGTGTACTGGTCAAGGTGTACTGGTCAAGGTGTACTGGTCATTGTATAATGGTCAAGGTGTACTGGTCATTGTATAATGGTCAAGGTGTACTGGTCATTGTATAATGGTCAAGGTGTACTGGTCATTGTATAATGGTCAAGGTGTACTGGTCATTGTATAATGGTCAAGGTGTACTGGTCATTGTATAATGGTCAAGGTGTACTGGTCAAGGTGTACTAGTCAAGGTGTACTGGTCAAGGTGTACTGGTCAAGGTGTACTAGTCAAGGTGTACTAGTCAAGGTGTACTGGTCAAGGTGTACTGTACTTGCCATGACAAAGTTCACTTGCTGTAAACTGGCCAGGAGAGACACAACAAGCCTTTACTGAGAGGACATTTCAGTCAGCGTAGAGCATCATGTCATGACAAACCTCTACACAGAGTGAAATGTAATCCCAAAGAAAGCTTGATTCGCAACTAATGTCTTTGTCTTCACAGCCGTCTCTTGCTAGCCGTCTCTAACCTGAGTGGTAGGATTACTAGCCGTCACTATGCTTAGTGGTAGGGCTACTAGCCATCACTAAGCTTAGCGGTAGGGCTACTAGCTGTCAACTAACACCCAGGTACCTACTTACTGCTAAGTGAACAGGGCAGGGGATGTGGGGAAACCTGCATAACGTTTCCCCACTACTCATACTTGCACCAGTCCACCTTTCTGCCAATAGTTGCTTATATCTCACCAGAACTTCTTCCTCCCTTAGTTTATACACTTTCACCTCTCTCTTAGTTGTTGTTGTCATTTTCCTTTTGTTCCATCTAGCTCTTACTCTAACTGTAGCTACAACTAGATAATGATCCGGTATATCAGTTGCCCTTCTATAAACGTGTACGTCCTGGAGCCTACCCATCAACCTTTCATCCACAATACATAATCTAACAAACTACTTTCATTACGTGCTACATCATACCTTGTATATTTATTTATCCTCTTTTTCATAAAATATATATTACTTATTACCAAACCTCTTTCTACACATAGCTCAATTAAAGGCTCCCCATTTTCATTTACCCCAGGCACCCCAAATTTACCTACTATTCCCTCCACAACATTTTTACCCACTTTAACATTGAAATCCCCAACCACAAGTACTCTCACACTTGCTTCAAAACTCCCCACACACTCTCTCAACATTTCTCAAAACCTCTCTCTCTCCTTTACACTTCTTTCTTCTCCAGGTGCATATACGCTTACTATAACACACGTTTCACATCCAACTTCATTTTACTCCACACAATCATTGACTTAACACATTTATACTCCCTCTTTTCATGCCATTGCTTATTCTTCAGCGTTATTGCTCCTCCTTTATTTGAAACCCCTGACCTAATCTCGTTTGCTTCTCTCTACTGAAACTCTCCCAGCCCCTTCAGCTTTGTTTCACTTAAAGCCAGGACATCCAATTTTCTTCTCATTCATAATATCCACAATCATCTCTTTCTTATCATTAGCACAACATCCACGAACATTCAGACTTCCCACTTTGGCTATTTTCTTCTTATTCTTTTCAGTAACCTGTACAGGAAAAAGGGTTACTAGCACATTGTTCCCGGCATTTTAGTTGACTTTTACAACACGCATGGCTTACGGAGGAAAGATTCTTATTCCACTTCCCCATGGATATAAAAGGAAAAGTAATAAGACCAAGAACTGCTAAGATAAAATCAAAGAAAACTCAGATGAATGAGTATAAATAAACGTGTACATGTATGTGTAGTGTGACCTAAGTGTAAGTAGAAGTAGCAAGACGTACCTGTAATCTTGCATATTTATGAGACAGACAAAAGACACCAGCAATCCTACCATCATGTAAAACAATTACAGGCTTTCGTTTTATACTCACTTGGCAGGACGGTAGTACCTCCCTGGGTGGGTGCTGTCTACCAACCTACTACCTATATATATAGTATATATATATATATATATATATATATATATATAATATAATATACTATATATATAGTTTATATATATATAGTATATATATATTATTAACACACTGGCCGATTCCCACCCAGGCAGGGTGGCCCGAAAAAGAAAAACTTTCACCATCATTCACTCCATCACGGTCTTGCCAGAAGGGTGCTTTACACTACAGTTTTTAAACTGCAACATTAACACCCCTCCTTCAGAGTGCAGGCACTGTACTTCCCATCTCCAGGACTCAAGTCCGGCCTGCCGGTTTCCCTGAATCCCTTCATAAATGTTACTTTGCTCACACTCCAACAGCACGTCAAGTATTAAAAACCATTTGTCTCCATTCACTCCTATCAAACACGCTCACGCATGCCCGCTGGAAGTCCAAGCCCCTCGCACACAAAACCTCCTTTACCCCCTCTCTCCAACCTTTCCTAGGCCGACCCCTACCCCGCCTTCCTTCCACTACAGACTGATACACTCTTGAAGTCATTCTGTTTCGCTCCATTCTCTCTACATGTCCGAACCACCTCAACAACCCTTCCTCAGCCCTCTGGACAACAGTTTTGGCAATCCCGCACCTCCTCCTAACTTCCAAACTACGAATTCTCTGCATTATATTCACACCACACATTGCCCTCAGACATGACATCTCCACTGCCTCCAGCCTTCTCCTCGCTGCAACATTCATCACCCATGCTTCACACCCATATAAGAGCATTGGTAAAACTATACTCTCATATATTCCCCTCTTTGCCTCCAAGGACAAAGTTCTTTGTCTCCACAGACTCCTAAGTGCACCTCTCACCCTTTTCCCCTCATCAATTCTATGATTCACCTCATCTTTCATAGACCCATCCGCTGACACGTCCACTCCCAAATATCTGAATACATTCACCTCCTCCATACTCCCTCCCTCCAATCTGATATCCAATCTTTCATCACCAATCATTTTGTTATCCTCATAACCTTACTCTTTCCAGTATTCACTTTCAATTTTCTTCTTTTACACATCCTACCAAATTCATCCACCAACCTCTGCAACTTCTCTTCAGAATCACCCAAGAGCACAGTGTCATCAGCAAAGAGCAACTGTGACAACTCGCACTTTATGTGTGATTCTTTATCTTTTAACTCCACACCTCTTGCCAAGACCCTCGCATTTACTTCTCTTACAACCCATCTATAAATATGTTGAACAACCATGGTGACATCACACATCCTTGTCTAAGGCCTACTTTTACTGGGAAATAATCTCCCTCTTTCCTACATATTCTAACTTGAGCCTCACTATCCTCGTAAAAACTCTTCACTGCTTTCAGTAACCTACCTCCTACACCATACACCTGCAACATCTGCCACATTGCCCCCCTATCCACCCTGTCATACGCCTTTTCCAAATCCATAAATGCCACAAAAACCTCTTTAGCCTCATCTAAATACTGTTCAATTATATGTCCCCATGATCCCAAGGTCTCTGATCCCACTGGAACAAATTGATACTGTTGGCTAATGTCCCTGTACTTGCTGATCTTGTACTCCTCCCTGTGGTCAGCAGCTCCTCCCTGTCGCTCCACACTGTGATGGATATAGGTGTCAGCCAGTGTGGACACACAGGTATAGTCCCATGCTAAGAGCTTGCCATTCTTCCAAGGATAGATGGTGATCCCGTCGGGGCGGTTTGCTGGGTTGTGGGTATTGTTTGCTGCAAGTGATCGTGGCTCCCTCTCGGCAGGGCATCCAGCTGTAGCAAGGGTTCTCTTAATGATGTCGTTGACCTCATTGTGTCTTGCATGCCAGCCCTTGGTTTTGGAACAGTTAAGACCATGTAGACCGTATTGGTCTGCTTGCACTTCGCCGCAAATACACATATATTCTGTGTGAATTGGGGCAGCAAGGCGCAGAGCCACTGCAATACGGAGGGTCTTAGGGTCGAGTCGCGTTCCCATTGCCGATACGGGAACTGTTTGGAGGAAGTCCCCGGAGTGAGGTGCACTCACATCCTGGAGACGGGCAATCTCCCTATCTGATGTTGCAGCCCTGAGCATGTTGGCAAGCACCTTTTCAGCAATTGGGCCATCCCAGCTTGACTGTTTGTGAGCCAGTGCTGCACTAGGGTTTGGTGCTGGAGCAGCAAGAGTCTCCCATTCGGTGATGGCACTGGCATAGCTAGGGTCTTCTATTCCTGCTGAGTCACTGAGGGTGTCAGGAAGAATTTGTCTTATCAACTCGTTTGATGCAATGGAAGAGGATAGGAAAGCTGGTAGAGCAATCTGGGAGGATCTGCGTACTCCTAGCCCTCCAAGCCTGACCGGAAGTGAGGCTTGCAACCACTGTCCATCGTCAAGGGAAAGATTCAATACATTCTCTAGCATGGCCTTCAGGAGAGAATCATATTCCTTGAGTTTTGGACTGCTGAAGGCTGGGGAGCATCTCAGAAAATAGGTAAGTTTTGGGATTGACAGGCACCTGGTGAATAGGTAGAAGGCTTCGTGTGTGTCAATGTCTTTCATCCTGCTTTCCATCGTCCGGAGGTCTGAGACTTTTTTTCCTAGGATCAGATCGATGGCATAGGACCCAAGAGGAGCACCGAGGAGAGTGCTATTGGCTGGATCAATGGCTCGTGCTCCTGGTAAAACGGCACTAATATTCTGGATCATCTGTTGATTGGTAGAAACTATTTCACATTTGGTGGGGTTTAAAGAAAGGTCCAGGCTTTCTCCCATGTCTTTAATTTTACTGATGTCCTCTAGGAGAGATTCTGTTGTGCCAGCTAGGGTACCGTCGTCCAGGAACCAGATATTGAGCTGACTGGAGAGTGCCTCCGTGACTTCCTTGATGACCAAACAAAATAGAAAGGGGGCGAGAGGGTCCCCCTGTTGCACGCTCTCACACGAGTCAATTTCATGGTCCCCAAACAATAGTTTGGAAGTCACACTATAACACGATTCTATGAAGGGATAAAGGGAAGGGAAGTTTCTATAAACTGCTTGGAGAGCAGCATCCCTTCTGACTGAGTTGAAAGCATTGGCAAAGTCCAATTTGACCAAGGCTTTTTCATAGGACATGTTTTTGATATACACTCGTGCTGCGTGGGCAGCTGCTTCACAGCCCTGTTGAACGCCGAAACCGAGCTGAGTTGGTTTCAGCATTGCAACAGCCTCTTGACTCACCCTTCTTACTGCAGCCTTGGCGACTAGGCGCCGAAGGGTGTTACCCACTGCAATGGGCCTGATTCCGCCATCCTTTTTCCGGAGGGCACACAATGAGGCACCAAAGAAAAAGGGTCTGATGGCCTCTGGGACACCGCCAGCCAGGCACAGGTTGGAAAATTTGGTGAGTTCAGACAGCAGCCTCTCTGAAACCTCACCAAGTGCTGGATTGAGTATTTGTTTTAAGTGTTGAGGCCTTAAACCGGTGAAACCTCCTGCTGAACCCTGTGGAAATGACATAGCAGCTTTATACACATCAGCATCCTGTAAGGTTAGATGTTCTTCGCCTGCTGCAATGTCAGGGAGGTCAATGTTGGTACTGGGAGCCCTGGGTGGATGTTTGTCCTTCAGAGCTTGCGCCATGCTGACGTCCTTGGAAGCGATGGTATCCTCACTGGTTATAAGTCTCAAAGCTCCAATAGTATTACCCTCTTCTATTTTTTTGCTAATTTGGGCTCTGATTTTTGAGGTGTCGGGTGTCCTGTTGTTGGCATTTGCCCGGCTGGTGTTTGTCGCCCTAGGGGGGGGACGGATGAGGTTGTCATCCCTTAGGAATGCATTTATTGCCCTAATAACATGTGTTGCTAGTGACTTGTTCCTCCTTGGTGGGACAGCCAAACAAGCATTGCCAAAAAGCAGCAAGTTGTGCCAGGATCTGTTGTTTGAAGGAGCATCGTTGACTTTCTTCAGAAGGTCAGTGAATTTGCTAGCAGCTTGAGGGCGAGCTGCTTTGGGGATGTGTGTCAGAGTCCTGGTGGATGTTAATTTGATTGCAGATTTCAGGTCCTCTGTAGAGGTGAAGTCACGGTAGCTGTCAGCCCTGTCTGCTGGGGGAGGCTGTTGGTTGTTCTCATTTGGAGCTCTCCTGGAGCCTAGACATCCATTGTGTGCACGGATGTTGCCAGATGTGGGATTGAGTGCACATTCCCTGTGGCACACCCGGCAGATGCCTCGTGAACGACAGCTTTGGCTATATATATATATATATATATATATATATATATATATATATATATATATATATATATATATATATATATATATATATATATATATATATATATATATATATATATATATATATATATATATATATATAGACAGAGAGAGAGAGAGAGAGAGAGAGAGAGAGAGAGAGAGAGAGAGAGAGAGAGAGAGAGAGAGAGAGAGGTTTCTGTCGGTATTTGATTAATATTATCTACGACTTAATAATGAATGATCCATGATGGACCGATACATAGTGTAAAGTTTGCTTTCCAGCTATTGATTAAGTTGTGAATATACAATATACATTGCCTCACCTGTGTGAGGTTAGGGAGACCGGTAGAGGCCAGATGTCTCACCTGTGTGAGGTTAGGGAGGCCGAGTAGAGGCCAGGTGGGGTTGTAGTCATCAATAAGCTGGATTCTTAAGTGTCCCTCGATGACGGTACACAGTTGGTACTGCTCCAGTAAACTGGCATTTCCAATAATCTCTATCGTCCCACAAACTGAAAAAAATATCATGTATTTGATAGTACTTACAATAGCGGAGATCCAGAGCTTGAATAAACTCTGGGAGAGGAGGCATCTGCATGACGGTCACAAAATAATGTATTACCAGTAACTTTAGGATTAAATCTACAGGTCTAGTATATACAAATATAAAATACGCAATACCAATATTAATTTATTATTATTAAAGATTCTCCGGTATTCTGTCGGCCCGGGACTTTTCCAAGTGGTGGCCCGGCCTTGACTCCCTGTCTTAGGGAGTGTCTGAGACCTAAGTCTCCCATGGGAGGAGACACAAGTACCCTCTCATCTTTGGGACCAACTGTCTCCAGGCCTAGCCACATTCCCCGCTCTCACGGGGATCGTAGAGAGAAGCTAGGCCTCTATGGTCCTCCATCCCAGCCCCAAGGAGGCTAATGGGAATGGCAGTCTTGTGAGCTGCAAGCTCTGGCTCAGGCACCCACCCTGCCCTAGAAGGGCTGGCCATGGTGTCGATCACCAATATTAAATATTGTCGCAGACTGACTTGAATTATATAATTAATATATTTAATTTTTTTAATTTAATTATATAATTAATTATATAATTATGTAATTTAATTATATAATTAACTATATAATTAATATATTTTATATACATTGATTTTTTTTTTCAAAATTTCAAGGCCACTTTGAGAAAAAAGAAGACGCAGTTGAAGAGGACAATGGGAATTTTTACGTCAAACAGCGATCCTCTTCAGACGGTAGGAAACAGAGGAGGAAATGCTAATATATGCATATGACAGCGAACACCTTACTGATGCAGGTGTTGAAAGCGAACACCTTACTGATGCAGGTGTTGAAAGCGAACACCTTACTGATGCAGGTGTTGAAAGCGAACACCTTACTGATGCAGGTGTTGAAAGCGAACACCTTACTGATGCAGGTGTTGAAAGCGAACACGTTACTGATGCAGGTGTTGAAAGCGAACAGGTTACTGATGCAGGTGTTGGACTCCAAAAATACAATATATAGCACAAAGAAAATATTCAGTTTACAATTCAATTGCGGGAAAGAATTGGTTCGTAAATATTGTTACAGAGAAACAATTTGAATATTCTGTTCACAAAGCTGGAAGACTAGAGTAAAGCTGGAAGACTAGAGTAAAGCTGGAAGACTAGAGTAAAGCTGGAAGACTAGAGTAAAGCTGGAAGACTAGAGTAAAGCTGGAAGACTAGAGTAAAGCTGGAAGACTAGAGTATAGCTGGAAGACTAGAGTAAAGCTGGAAGACTAGAGTAAAGCTGGAAGACTAGAGTAAAGCTGGAAGACTAGAGTAAAGCTGGAAGACTAGAGTAAAGCTGGAAGACTAGAGTAAAGCTGGAAGACTAGAGTAAAGCTGGAAGACTAGAGTAAAGCTGGAAGACTAGAGTATAGCTGGAAGACTAGAGTAAAGCTGGAAGACTAGAGTAAAGCTGGAAGACTAGAGTAAAGCTGGAAGACTAGAGTAAAGCTGGAAGACTAGAGTAAAGCTGGAAGACTAGAGTAAAGCTGGAAGACTAGAGTAAAGCTGGAAGACTAGAGTAAAGCTGGAAGACTAGAGTAAAGCTGGAAGACTAGAGTATAGCTGGAAGATTAGAGTAAAGCTGGAAGACTAGAGTAAAGCTGGAAGACTAGAGTAAAGCTTGAAGACTAGAGTAAAGCTGGAAGACTAGAGTAGAGCTGGAAGACTAAATTAAAGCTGGAAGACTAGTGAAAGGTGGAAGACTAGAGTAAATCTGGAAGACTAGAGTAAAGCTGGAAGACTAGAGTAAAGCTGGAAGACTAGAGTATAGCTGGAAGACTAGAGTATAGCTGGAAGACTAGAGTAAAGCTGGAAGACTAGAGTAAAGCTGGAAGACTAGAGTAAAGCTGGAAGACTAGAGTAAAGCTGGAAGACTAGAGTAGAGCTGGAAGACTAGAGTAGAGCTGGAAGACTAGAGTAAAGCTGGAAGACTAGAGAAAGGTGGAAGACTAGAGTAAAACTGGAAGACTAGAGTAAAGCTGGAAGACTAGAGTAAAGCTGGAAGACTAGAGTAAAGCTGGAAGACTAGAGTAAAGCTGGAAGACTAGAGTAAAGCTGGAAGACTAGAGTAAAGCTGGAAGACTAGAGTAAAGCTGGAAGACCAGAGTAGAGCTGGAAGACTAGAGTAAAGCTGGAAGACTAGAGTAGAGCTGGAAGACTACAGTAAAGCTGGAAGACTAGAGTAAAGCTGGAAGACTAGAGAAAGGTGGAAGACTAGAGCAAAACTGGAAGACTAGAGTAAAGCTGGAAGACTAGAGTAAAGCTGGAAGACTAGAGTAAAGCTGGAAGACTAGAGAAAGGTGGAAGATTAGAGTAAAGCTGGAAGACTAGAGAAGAGCTGGAAGACTAGAGTAGAGCTGAAAGACTAGAGAAAGGTGGAAGACTAGAGTAAAACTGGAAGACTAGAGTAAAGCTGGAAGACTAGAGTAAAGCTGGAAGACTAGACTAAAGCTGGAAGACTAGAGTAAAGCTGGAAGACTAGAGTAGAGCTGGAAGACTAGAGTAAAGCTGGAAGACTAGAGTAGAGCTGGAAGACTAGAGTAAAGCTGGAAGACTAGAGAAAGGTGGAAGACTAGAGTAAAACTGGAAGACTAGAGTAAAGCTGGAAGACTAGAGTAAAGCTGGAAGACTAGAGTAAAGCTGGAAGACTAGAGTAAAGCTGGAAGACTAGACTAAAGCTGGAAGACTAGAGTAAAGCTGGAAGACTAGAGTAAAGCTGGAAGACTAGAGTAGAGCTGGAAGACTAGAGTAAAGCTGGAAGACTAGAGTAGAGCTGGAAGACAAGAGTCAAGCTGGAAGACTAGAGAAAGGTGGAAGACTAGAGTAAAACTGGAAGACTAGAGTAAAGCTGGAAGACTAGAGTAAAGCTGGAAGACTAGAGTAAAGCTGGAAGACTAGAGTAAAGCTGGAAGACTAGAGTAAAGCTGGAAGACTAGAGTAAAGCTGGAAGACTAGAGTAAAGCTGGAAGACTAGAGTAGAGCTCGAAGACTAGAGTAAAGCTGGAAGACTAGAGTAGAGCTGGAAGACTACAGTAAAGCTGGAAGACTAGAGTAAAGCTGGAAGACTAGAGAAAGGTGGAAGACTAGAGTAAAACTGAAAGACTAGAGTAAAGCTGGAAGACTAGAGTAAAGCTGGAAGACTAGAATAAAGCTGGAAGACTAGAGAAAGGTGGAAGATTAGAGTAAAGCAGAAAGACTAGAGAAGAGCTGGAAGACTAGAGTAGAGCTGAAAGACTTGAGAAAGATGGAAGACTAGAGTAAAACTGGAAGACTAGAGTAAAGCTCGAAGACTAGAGTAAAGCTGGAAGACTAGAGTAAAGCTGGAAGACTAGAGAAAGGTGAAAGATTAGAGTAAAGCTGGAAGACTAGAGTAGAGATGGAAGACTAGAGTAAAGCTGGAACACTACAGAAAAGCTGGAACACTACAGTAAAGCTGGAAGACTAGAGTAAAGCTGGAAGACTAGAGTAAAGCTGGAAGACTAGAGTAAAGCTGGAAGACTAGAGTAAAGCTGGAAGACTAAAGAAAAGCTGAAGACTAGAGTAAAGCTGGAAGACTAGAGTAAAGCTGGAAGACTAGAGTAAAGCTGGAAGACTACAGTAAAGCTGGAAGACTAGAGTAAAGCTGGAAGACTAGAGTAAAGCTGGAAGACTAGAGTAAAGCTGGAAGACTAGAGTAAAGCTGGAAGACTAGAGTAAAGCTGGAAGACTAGAGTAAAGCTGGAAGACTAGAGTATAGCTGGAAGACTAGAGTAAAGCTGGAAGACTAGAGTAAAGCTGGAAGACTAGAGTAAAGCTGGAAGACTAGAGTAAAGCTGGAAGACTAGAGTAAAGCTGGAAGACTAGAGTAAAGCTGGAAGACTAGAGTAAAGCTGGAAGACTAGAGTAAAGCTGGAAGACTAGAGTAAAGCTGGAAGACTAGAGTATAGCTGGAAGACTAGAGTAAAGCTGGAAGACTAGAGTAAAGCTGGAAGACTAGAGTAAAGCTGGAAGACTAGAGTAAAGCTGGAAGACTAGAGTAGAGCTGGAAGACTAAAGTAAAGCTGGAAGACTAGAGAAAGGTGGAAGACTAGAGTAAAACTGGAAGACTAGAGTAAAGCTGGAAGACTAGAGTAAAGCTGGAAGACTAGAGTATAGCTGGAAGACTAGAGTATAGCTGGAAGACTAGAGTAAAGCTGGAAGACTAGAGTAAAGCTGGAAGACTAGAGTAAAGCTGGAAGACTAGAGTAAAGCTGGAAGACTAGAGTAGAGCTGGAAGACTAGAGTAGAGCTGGAAGACTAGAGTAAAGCTGGAAGACTAGAGAAAGGTGGAAGACTAGAGTAAAACTGGAAGACTAGAGTAAAGCTGGAAGACTAGAGTAAAGCTGGAAGACTAGAGTAAAGCTGGAAGACTAGAGTAAAGCTGGAAGACTAGAGTAAAGCTGAAGACTAGAGTAAAGCTGGAAGACCAGAGTAGAGCTGGAAGACTAGAGTAAAGCTGGAAGACTAGAGTAGAGCTGGAAGACTACAGTAAAGCTGGAAGACTAGAGTAAAGCTGGAAGACTAGAGAAAGGTGGAAGACTAGAGCAAAACTGGAAGACTAGAGTAAAGCTGGAAGACTAGAGTAAAGCTGGAAGACTAGAGTAAAGCTGGAAGACTAGAGAAAGGTGGAAGATTAGAGTAAAGCTGGAAGACTAGAGAAGAGCTGGAAGACTAGAGTAGAGCTGAAAGACTAGAGAAAGGTGGAAGACTAGAGTAAAACTGGAAGACTAGAGTAAAGCTGGAAGACTAGAGTAAAGCTGGAAGACTAGACTAAAGCTGGAAGACTAGAGTAAAGCTGGAAGACTAGAGTAGAGCTGGAAGACTAGAGTAAAGCTGGAAGACTAGAGTAGAGCTGGAAGACTAGAGTAAAGCTGGAAGACTAGAGAAAGGTGGAAGACTAGAGTAAAACTGGAAGACTAGAGTAAAGCTGGAAGACTAGAGTAAAGCTGGAAGACTAGAGTAAAGCTGGAAGACTAGAGTAAAGCTGGAAGACTAGACTAAAGCTGGAAGACTAGAGTAAAGCTGGAAGACTAGAGTAAAGCTGGAAGACTAGAGTAGAGCTGGAAGACTAGAGTAAAGCTGGAAGACTAGAGTAGAGCTGGAAGACAAGAGTAAAGCTGGAAGACTAGAGAAAGGTGGAAGACTAGAGTAAAACTGGAAGACTAGAGTAAAGCTGGAAGACTAGAGTAAAGCTGGAAGACTAGAGTAAAGCTGGAAGACTAGAGTAAAGCTGGAAGACTAGAGTAAAGCTGGAAGACTAGAGTAAAGCTGGAAGACTAGAGTAAAGCTGGAAGACTAGAGTAGAGCTCGAAGACTAGAGTAAAGCTGGAAGACTAGAGTAGAGCTGGAAGACTACAGTAAAGCTGGAAGACTACAGTAAAGCTGGAAGACTAGAGAAAGGTGGAAGACTAGAGTAAAACTGAAAGACTAGAGTAAAGCTGGAAGACTAGAGTAAAGCTGGAAGACTAGAATAAAGCTGGAAGACTAGAGAAAGGTGGAAGATTAGAGTAAAGCAGAAAGACTAGAGAAGAGCTGGAAGACTAGAGTAGAGCTGAAAGACTTGAGAAAGATGGAAGACTAGAGTAAAACTGGAAGACTAGAGTAAAGCTCGAAGACTAGAGTAAAGCTGGAAGACTAGAGTAAAGCTGGAAGACTAGAGAAAGGTGAAAGATTAGAGTAAAGCTGGAAGACTAGAGTAGAGATGGAAGACTAGAGTAAAGCTGGAACACTACAGAAAAGCTGGAACACTACAGTAAAGCTGGAAGACTAGAGTAAAGCTGGAAGACTAGAGTAAAGCTGGAAGACTAGAGTAAAGCTGGAAGACTAGAGTAAAGCTGGAAGACTAGAGTAAAGCTGGAAGACTAGAGAAAAGCTGATGACTAGAGTAAAGCTGGAAGACTAGAGTAAAGCTGGAAGACTAGAGTAAAGCTGGAAGACTAGAGTAAAGCCGGAAGACTAGAGTAAACCTGGAAGACTAGAGAAAAGCTGGAAGACTGCAGTAAAGCTGGAAGACTACAGTAAAGCTGGAAGACTACAGTAAAGCTGGAAGACTAGAGTAAAGCTGGAAGACTAGAGTTAGGCTGGAAGACTAGAGTAAAGCTGGAAGATTAAAGTAAAGCTGTAAGACTAGAGTAAAGCTGGAAGACTAGAGTAGAGCTGGAAGACTAGAGTAAAGCTGGAAGACTAGAGAAAGGTGGAAGACTAGAGTAAAACTGGAAGACTAGAGTAAAGCTGGAAGACTAGAGTAAAGCTGGAAGACTAGAGTAAAGCTGGAAGACTAGAGTAAAGCTGGAAGACTAGAGTAAAGCTGGAAGACTAGAGTAGAGCTGGAAGACTAGAGTAAAGCTGGAAGACTAGAGAAAGGTGAAAGATTAGAGTAAAGCTGGAAGACTAGAGTAGAGATGGAAGACTAGAGTAAAGCTGGAAGACTAGAGTAAAGCTGGAAGACTAGAGTAAAGCTGGAAGACTAGAGTAAAGCTGGAAGACTAGAGAAAGGTGAAAGATTAGAGTAAAGCTGGAAGACTAGAGTAGAGATGGAAGACTAGAGTAAAGCTGGAACACTACAGCAAAGCTGGAACACTACAGTAAAGCTGGAAGACTAGAGTAAAGCTGGAAGACTAGAGTAAAGCTGGAAGACTAGAGTAAAGCTGGAAGACTAGAGTAAAGCTGGAAGACTAGAGTAAAGCTGGAAGACTAGAGAAAAGCTGAAGACTAGAGTAAAGCTGGAAGACTAGAGTAAAGCTGGAAGACTAGAGTAAAGCTGGAAGACTAGAGGAAAGCCGGAAGACTAGAGTAAACCTGGAAGACTAGAGAAAAGCTGGAAGTCTAGAGTAAAGCTGAAAGACTAGAGTAAATCTGGAAGACTGCAGTAAAGCTGGAAGACTACAGTAAAGCTGGAAGACTACAGTAAAGCTGGAAGACTAGAGTAAAGCTGGAAGACTAGAGTAAAGCTGGGAGACTAGAGTAAAGCTGGAAGATTAAAGTAAAGCTGTAAGACTAGAGTAAAGCTGGAAGACTAGAGTAGAGCTGGAAGACTAGAGTAAAGCTGGAAGACTAGAGAAAGGTGGAAGACTAGAGTAAAACTGGAAGACTAGAGTAAAGCTGGAAGACTATAGTAAAGCTGGAAGACTAGAGTAAAGCTGGAAGACTAGAGTAAAGCTGGAAGACTAGAGTAAAGCTGGAAGACTAGAGTAAAGCTGGAAGACTAGAGTAGAGCTGGAAGACTAGAGTAAAGCTGGAAGACTATAGAAAGGTGGAAGACTAGAGTAAAACTGGAAGACTAGAGTAAAGCTGGAAGACTAGAGTAAAGCTGGAAGACTAGAGTAAAGCTGGAAGACTAGAGTAAAGCTGGAAGACTAGAGTAAAGCTGGAAGACTAGAGTAAAGCTGGAAGACTAGAGTAAAGCTGGAAGACTAGAGTAGAGCTGGAAGACTAGAGTAAAGCTGGAAGACTAGAGTAGAGCTGGAAGACAAGAGTAAAGCTGGAAGACTAGAGAAAGGTGGGAGACTAGAGTAAAACTGGAAGACTAGAGTAAAGCTGGAAGACTAGAATAAAGCTGGAAGACTATAGTAGAGCTGGAAGACTAGAGTAAAGCTGGAAGACTAGAGTAGAGCTGGAAGACTAGAGTAAAGCTGGAAGACTAGAGTAGAGCTGGAAGACTACAGTAAAGCTGGAAGACTAGAGTAAAGCTGGAAGACTAGAGAAAGGTGGAAGACTAGAGTAAAACTGGAAGACTAGATTAAAGCTGGAAGACTAGAGTAAAGCTGGAAGACTAGAGTAAAGCTGAAAGACTAGAGAAAGGTGGAAGATTAGAGTAAAGCAGAAAGACTAGAGAAGAGCTGGAAGACTAGAGTAGAGCTGAAAGACTAGAGAAAATTGGAAGACTAGAGTAAAACTGGAAGACTAGAGTAAAGCTCGAAGACTAGAGTAAAGCTGGAAGACTAGAGTAAAGCTGGAAGACTAGAGAAAGGTGGAAGATTAGAGTAAAGCTGAAAGACTAGAGTAGAGCTGGAAGACTAGAGTATAGCTGGAACACTACAGTAAAGCTGGAACACAACTTTAAAGCTGGAAGACTAGAGTAAAGCTGGAAGACTAGAGTAAAGCTGGAAGACTAGAGTAAAGCTGGAAGACTAGAGTGAAGCTGGAAGACTAGAGTAAAGCTGGAAGACTAGAGTAAAGCTGGAAGACTAGAGAAAAGCTGAAAACTAGAGTAAAGCTGGAAGACTAAAGTAAAGCTGGAAGACTAGAGTAAAGCTGGAAGACTAGAGTAAAGCCGGAAGACTAGAGTAAACCTGGAAGACTAGAGAAAAGCTGGAAGACAAGAGTAAAGCTGAAAGACTAGAGTAAATCTGGAAGACTGCAGTAAAGCTGGAAGACTACAGTAAAGCTGGAAGACTACAGTAAAGCTGGAAGACTAGAGTAAAGCTGGAAGACTAGAGTAAAGCTGGAAGACTACAGTAAAGCTGTAAGACTAGAGTAAAGCTGGAAGACTAGAGTAAAGCTGGAAGACTACAGTAAAACTGCAAGACTACAGTAAAGCTCTGAGACTTAAGTAAAGCTGGAAGACTACAGTAAAGCTGGAAGACTAGAGTCAAGCTGGAATGCTACAGTAAAGCTGGAAGACTAGAGTAAAGCTGGAAGACTAGAGTCAAGCTGGAAGACTAGAGTAAAGCTGGACGACTAGAGTAAAGCTGGAAGACTAGAGTAAAGCTGGGAGACTAGAGTAAAGCTGGAAGACTAGAGTAAAGCTGGAAGACTAGAGTAAAGCTGGAAGACTAGAGTAAAGCTGGAAGACTAGAGTAAAGCTGGGAGACTAGAGTAAAGCTGGAAGACTACAGTAAAGCTGGAAGACTAGAGTAAAACTTAAAGATTACACAAAAGTTGGAAGACTACAGTAAAGCTGAAAGACTAGAGTAAAGCTGGAAGACTAGAGTAAAGCTGGAAGACTACAGTAAAGCTGGAAGACTAGAGTAAAGCTGGAAGACTAGAGTAGTGCTGGAAGACTAGAGTAAAGCTGGAAGACTAGAGTAAAGCTGGAAGACTAGAGTAAAGCTGGAAGACTAGAGTAGAGCTGGAAGACTAGAGTAAAGCTGGAAGACTAGAGAAAGGTGGAAGACTAGAGTATAGCTGGAAGACTAGAGTATAGCTGGAAGACTAGAGTAAAGCTTGAAGCCTAGAGTAAAGCTGGAAGACTAGAGTAAAGCTGGAAGACTAGAGTAAAGCTGGAAGACTAGAGTAGAGCTGGAAGACTAGAGTAAAGCTGGAAGACTAGAGAAAGGTGGAAGACTAGAGTAAAACTGGAAGACTAGAGTAAAGCTGGAAGACTAGAGTAAAGCTGGAAGACTAGAGTAAAGCTGGAAGACTAGAGTAAAGCTGGGAGACTAGAGTAAAGCTGGAAGACTAGAGTAGAGCTGGAAGACTAGAGTAAAGCTGGAAGACTAGAGAAGAGCTGGAAGACTACAGTAAAGCTGGAAGACTAGAGTAAGGCTGGAAGACTAGAGTAAAGCTGGAAGACTAGAGTATAGCTGGAAGACTAGAGTGAAGCTGGAAGACTAGAGTAAAGCTTGAAGACTAGAGTAAAGCTGGAAGACTAGAGTAAAGCTGGAAGACTAGAGTAGAGCTGGAAGACTAGAGTAAAGCTGGAAGACTAGAGTAGAGCTGGAAGACTAGAGTAAAGCTGGAAGACTAGAGAAAGGTGGAAGACTAGAGTAAAACTGGAAGACTAGAGTAAAGCTGGAAGACTAGAGTAAAGCTGGAAGACTAGAGTAAAGCTGGAAGACTAGAGTAAAGCTGGAAGACTAGAGTAAAGCTCGAAGACTAGAGTAAAGCTGGAAGACTAGAGTAAAGCTCGAAGACCAGAGTAGAGCTGGAAGACTAGAGTAAAGCTGGAAGACTAGAGTAGAGCTGGAAGACTACAGTAAAGCTGGAAGACTAGAGTAAAGCCGGAAGACTAGAGAAAGGTGGAAGACTAGAGCAAAACTGGAAGACTAGAGTAAAGCTGGAAGACTAGAGTAAAGCTTGAAGACTAGAGTAAAGCTGGAAGATACCTGGAGTTTACCTGGAGAGAGTTCCGGGGGTCAACGCCCCCGCGGCCCGGTCTGTGACCAGGCCTCCTGGTGGATCAGAGCCTGATCAACCAGGCTGTTGCTGCTGGCTGCACGCAAACCAACGTACGAGCCACAGCCCGGCTGATCCGGAACTGACTTTAGGTGCTTGTCCAGTGCCAGCTTGAAGACTGCCAGGGGTCTGTTGGTAATCCCCCTTATGTGTGCTGGGAGGCAGTTGAACAGTCTCGGGCCCCTGACACTTATTGTATGGTCTCTTAACGTGCTAGTGACACCCCTGCTTTTCATTGGGGGGATGGTGCATCGTCTGCCAAGTCTTTTGCTTTCGTAGTGAGTGATTCTCGTGTGCAAGTTCGGTACTAGTCCCTCTAGGATTTTCCAGGTGTATATAATCATGTATCTCTCCCTCCTGCGTTCCAGGGAATACAGGTTTAGGAACCTCAAGCGCTCCCAATAATTGAGGTGTTTTATCTCCGTTATGCGCGCCGTGAAAGTTCTCTGTACATTTTCTAGGTCGGCAATTTCACCTGCCTTGAAAGGAGCTGTTAGTGTGCAGCAATATTCCAGCCTAGATAGAACAAGTGACCTGAAGAGTGTCATCATGGGCTTGGCCTCCCTAGTTTTGAAGGTTCTCATTATCCATCCTGTCATTTTTCTAGCAGATGCGATTGATACAATGTTATGGTCCTTGAAGGTGAGATCCTCCGACATGATCACTCCCAGGTCTTTGACGTTGGTGTTTCGCTCTATTTTGTGGCCAGAATTTGTTTTGTACTCTGATGAAGATTTAATTTCCTCATGTTTACCATATCTGAGTAATTGAAATTTCTCATCGTTGAACTTCATATTGTTTTCTGCAGCCCACTGAAAGATTTGGTTGATGTCCGCCTGGAGCTTTGCAGTGTCTGCAATGGAAGACACTGTCATGCAGATTCGGGTGTCATCTGCAAAGGAAGACACGGTGCTGTGGCTGACATCCTTGTCTATGTCGGATATGAGGATGAGGAACAAGATGGGAGCGAGTACTGTGCCTTGTGGAACAGAGCTTTTCACCGTAGCTGCCTCGGACTTTACTCTGTTGACGACTACTCTCTGTGTTCTGTTAGTGAGGAAATTATAGATCCATCGACCGACTTTTCCTGTTATTCCTTTAGCACGCATTTTGTGCGCTATTACGCCATGGTCACACTTGTCGAAGGCTTTTGCAAAGTCTGTATATATTACATCTGCATTCTTTTTGTCTTCTAGTGCATTTAGGACCTTGTCGTAGTGATCCAATAGTTGAGACAGACAAGAGCGACCTGTTCTAAACCCATGTTGCCCTGGGTTGTGTAACTGATGGGTTTCTAGATGGGTGGTGATCTTGCTTCTTAGGACCCTTTCAAAGATTTTTATGATATGGGATGTTAGTGCTATTGGTCTGTAGTTCTTTGCTGTTGCTTTACTGCCCCCTTTGTGGAGTGGGGCTATGTCTGTTGTTTTTAGTAACTGTGGGACGACCCCCGTGTCCATGCTCCCTCTCCATAGGATGGAAAAGGCTCGTGATAGGGGCTTCTTGCAGTTCTTGATGAACACAGAGTTCCATGAGTCTGGCCCTGGGGCAGAGTGCATGGGCATGTCATTTATCGCCTGTTCGAAGTCATTTGGCGTCAGGATAACATCGGATAGGCTTGTGTTCATCAAATTTTGTGGCTCTCTCATAAAAAATTCATTTTGATCTTCAACTCTCAGTCTGGTTAGCGGCTTGCTAAAAACTGAGTCATATTGGGACTTGAGTAGTTCACTCATTTCCTTGCTGTCATCCGTGTAGGACCCATCTTGTTTAAGTAGGGGCCCAATACTGGACGTTGTTCTCGATTTTGATTTGGCATAGGAGAAGAAATACTTTGGGTTTCTTTCGATTTCATTTATGGCTTTTAGTTCTTCCCGCGATTCCTGACTCCTAAAGGATTCTTTTAGCTTAAGTTCGATGCTTGCTATTTCTCTGACCAGTGTCTCCCTACGCATTTCAGATATATTGACCTCTTTTAGCCGCTCTGTTATTCTTTTCCGTCGCCTGTAGAGGGAGCGCCTGTCTCTTTCTGTTTTACATCTACTCCTCCTTTTTCTTAGAGGAATAAGCCTTGTGCATACATCGAGTGCCACCGAGTTAATCTGTTCTAGGCATAAGTTGGGGTCTGTGTTGCTTAGTATATCTTCCCAGCTTATATCGGTTAGGACTTGGTTTACTTGGTCCCACTTTATGTTTTTGTTATTGAAGTTGAATTTGGTGAATGCTCCCTCGTGACTAATCTCATTATGTCGGTCTGGGGCTCCGCGCATACATGACTGAACCTCAATTATGTTGTGATCTGAGTATATTGTTTTTGATATGGTAACATTTCTTATCAGATCATCATTGTTAGTGAAGATGAGGTCTAGTGTATTCTCCAGTCTAGTAGGCTCTATTATTTGCTGGTTTAAATTGAATTTTGTGCAGAGATTTAAAAGCTCGCGTGAGTGTGAGTTTTCATCAGAGCTGCCTCCTGGTGTTATTACTGCAACAATATTATTTGCTATATTCCTCCATTTTAGGTGCCTTAAGTTGAAATCCCCCAGGAGCAAGATGTTTGGTGCAGGAGCTGGAAGGTTTTCCAGACAGTGGTCAATTTTTAACAGCTGTTCCTGGAATTGCTGGGATGTTGCATCCGGAGGCTTGTAGACTACCACAATGACTAGGTTTTGGTTCTCGACCTTTACTGCTAAAACTTCCACTACATCATTTGAGGCATTTAGCAGTTCTGTGCAAACAAGTGACTCTGCAATGTACAGGCCAACCCCCCCCTTTTGCCTGTTCACTCTGTCACATCTGTATAGGTTGTAACCTGGGATCCATATTTCATTGTCCAAGTGATCCTTTATGTGGGTCTCAGTGAAAGCCGCGAACATTGCCTTTGCCTCTGCAAGCAGTCCACGGATGAAAGGTATTTTGTTGTTTGTTGCTGGCTTTAGACCCTGTATATTTGCAAAGAAGAATGTTATCGGACTGGTGGTATTGTTGGTACTGGGGGGGGATTTTTTTTCCGGCATTAGTATCTGTATCTGTTGGTTTGGAGTGGATGCCATCGACTGTGGTTCCACTCCAGGAATGACTGGATTTGGTGTACGATTTCTGCCATTTCCTGCCAGTTTTTTTTCCTTCCTGGCACTAAAAAACCTCTCCTTCTTGAGTGGCTGTGGCTACCCAGGTTTTCCCATGGCCTGGATGTTTTGTATCTTTTTGTCCCCTTTAGATGGTATGCCTGGCAATTTAAGTTATAGCACAGTCTTTCCTGTACTGAAGAGGTACACAGTTCAGGGTGAAAAAGCTTACAGGAAGGGAGTTTGCATTTTCCTGTTGTCATATGGGTTTGGCATTTTCTAGGGTGGTCATAGTTGCACGTCCCATCTGTTTTTCCAGATTTCCCATGCCAGCAGATACCGAGTGCATAGTATGTGCACAGGCTTGGTTTCCGTTTGCCTTGGGTTTCTGTGACTGTATTCCCTGTTGGTGCATGTTTCCCTGTCTTACTTCTATCCTCCCTAGCACCAACAATGGAGCTCCCACCAGTTGTTTTTGGTAATATATCCTCACTATTGCTAGTGGAGTCCTCTTGTTTGCTATTTCCTGCGGTATTTCTAGTTTGCAATATTGGTTTTATCTTATCTTTGACTACACTTGTTTCCCTACTATGGCTCCTGTCCCCTATGAGGTCATTTATATGTATTCCTTCCTGCATATAATTCCCGACTACCTGGACAAAATCTCCAGCTTCACCATTACTGTCTCCCAGGACAGCATCTCCAGCTTCCCCATTACTGTCTCCCAGGACAGCATCTCCAGCTTCACCATTACTGTCTCCCAGGACAGCACCTCCAGCTTCACCATTACTGTCTCCCAGGACAGCACCTCCAGCTTCACCATTACTGTCTCCCAGGACAGCACTATCAGCCCCCCATTTACTGACTACCAGGACATCATCTCCAGCCTTACAGTTTCTGACTACATGGCCAGTATCAAGGGCAGTACCATTCAGCCCAGACTTTTTATGTTCCCATCTGTTGTAGAAAGCTTCCAGGTTTTCTATGAAAGCAGCTTTGATGTTGACCTCTTTTAATACCCTTGTGATTTTAGTCCACAGATTTATCTCATTTGGGCATACCCAAAAACACTTCCCTGTTTTAATACTGCTTGTAGCTAGTTCTTGGATATCTGCACAAGGGGCGTGACACCAATTTCCACAAAAATGACAATTTATGCATGTGGAAGCCCGTTTGTTTGACTGACCACAGACTACACACAGCTTCATAATGATTTGAATGGTTGATTTACTGCAATTCTACTAGCAACCTCTTGAAAATTATATTAATAACCTGTTAGGTAGTGCACAACGACACCGTTTGAAACCAGTCCAGGGTTCGGGCCAGTCAAGGGTTCGGACCAGTCAAGGGTTCGGACCAGTCAAGGGTTCGGACCAGTCAAGGGTTCGGACCAGTCTATCTGATCTGATCAGTGGGTCACTTATTTAAAACATACTGGTCGGTGATTTGGGCTAACACATGAAGGATCTACTGGAAATTATCTACCCGAGTAATATGTGATTTGATTGATACAAAAGTATAACTTGCGTGTTGAAGAGTCGGTGACTGCTGGCACTCCTACAATGACGAACGGACGACCTCCACCCTTGTTTATCAATCGCTGTATCTAGCTTCTCTATTTTTTTTTTTTTTCCGTCTCCACCACAATAAATGCTATATTATCACTATAGTTGACTGGTGCAAATTTTGGAGGAAGGACGCTTTTTCTGTAGTAATAATTTCTTCTCGTTGTGTATATTGCGACCGCTGGTAACTACAGGTTATATGAAATTCACAGTAACGTCTGGTATTTCAAGAAAAAGAAACTAATGAAAGTCACTCCACTCCACTAAGTACCATTATAATACTGGTTAGTTGCTACTACAACACTGTATTCTGCTATTCACTGGTATCACTAGATTATATGCGAGTACACTAGCAGGCCAGGAAGATTATTAAAAACAGCTGACCTGTGGTAAGTTTCTGGCGACTTCTGGCACCTGCCTCTATAGGCTTATCACTTCATTTACAAATTCACCTGTTTTCAAATGACACTTTAGCCTTTATCATCAATATACTAGGGAGCCACTATAGTATACACTATACACTATGTATACTCACTGTTATCAGGGAGACTTTCTTTCCTCTGACACAAAGTTCAATTATTATTTTTTTCACACGGAACACAGGCCTATGATTCCCCTCTGGCAGTAAACTCTGCTATGTAGTGCACACTAATTCTCCTTTTTTGACTCAGTATATAATGTTTTCCGCCCAAGATTGGTTCCAGGCGCAAGAGGGATGTATCGTATAGGATTGATGACACAAATTAAAGTTCTAGCACGTAAGAGCGACCGTGAAAACACACGAAAACGCGGAGCAGAACGAGGCACGCTGACACGCTGACAGGTCTTGGACATGCAGACTAAAGTGGAAGACTAAAGTGGAAGACTAAAGTGAAGCTGGAAGACTAGAGAAAGGTGAAAGATTAGAGTAAAGCTGGAAGACTAGAGTAGAGATGGAAGACTAGAGTAAAGCTGGAACACTACAGCAAAGCTGGAACACTACAGTAAAGCTGGAAGACTAGAGTAAAGCTGGAAGACTAGAGTAAAGCTGGAAGACTAGAGTAAAGCTGGAAGACTAGAGTAAAGCTGGAAGACTAGAGTAAAGCTGGAAGACTAGAGAAAAGCTGAAGACTAGAGTAAAGCTGGAAGACTAGAGTAAAGCTGGAAGACTAGAGTAAAGCCGGAAGACTAGAGTAAACCTGGAAGACTAGAGAAAAGCTGGAAGACTGCAGTAAAGCTGGAAGACTACAGTAAAGCTGGAAGACTACAGTAAAGCTGGAAGACTAGAGTAAAGATGGAAGACTAGAGTAAAGCTGGAAGACTAGAGTAAAGCTGGAAGATTAAAGTAAAGCTGTAAGACTAGAGTAAAGCTGGAAGACTAGAGTAGAGCTGGAAGACTAGAGTAAAACTGGAAGACTAGAGAAAGGTGGAAGACTAGAGTAAAACTGGAAGACTAGAGTAAAGCTGGAAGACTAGAGTAAAGCTGGAAGACTAGAGTAAAGCTGGAAGACTAGAGTAAAGCTGGAAGACTAGAGTAAAGCTGGAAGACTAGAGTAAAGCTGGAAGACTAGAGTAGAGCTGGAAGACTAGAGTAGAGCTGGAAGACTAGAGAAAGGTGGAAGACTAGAGTAAAACTGGAAGACTAGAGTAAAGCTGGAAGACTAGAGTAAAGCTGGAAGACTAGAGTAAAGCTGGAAGACTAGAGTAAAGCTGGAAGGCTAGAGTAAAGCTGGAAGACTAGAGAAAGGTGAAAGATTAGAGTAAAGCTGGAAGACTAGAGTAGAAATGGAAAACTAGAGTAAAGCTGGAACACTACAGCAAAGCTGGAACACTACAGTAAAGCTGGAAGACTAGAGTAAAGCTGGAAGACTAGAGTAAAGCTGGAAGACTAGAGTAAAGCTGGAAGACTAGAGTAAAGCTGGAAGACTAGAGTAAAGCTGGAAGACTAGAGAAAAGCTGAAGACTAGAGTAAAGCTGGAAGACTAGAGTAAAGCTGGAAGACTAGAGTAAAGCCGGAAGACTAGAGTAAACCTGGAAGACTAGAGAAAAGCTGGAAGACGAGAGTAAAGCTGAAAGACTAGAGTAAATTTGGAAGACTGCAGTAAAGCTGGAAGACTACAGTAAAGCTGGAAGACTACAGTAAAGCTGGAAGACTAGAGTAAAGCTGGAAGACTAGAGTAAAGCTGGAAGACTAGAGTAAAGCTGGAAGATTAAAGTAAAGCTGTAAGACTAGAGTAAAGCTGGAAGACTAGAGTAGAGCTGGAAGACTAGAGTAAAGCTGGAAGACTAGAGAAAGGTGGAAGACTAGAGTAAAACTGGAAGACTAGAGTAAAGCTGGAAGACTAGAGTAAAGCTGGAAGACTAGAGTAAAGCTGGAAGACTAAAGTAAAGCTGGAAGACTAGAGTAGAGCTGGAAGACTAGAGTAAAGCTGGAAGACTAGAGAAAGGTGGAAGACTAGAGTAAAACTGGAAGACTAGAGTAAAGCTGGAAGACTAGAGTAAAGCTGGAAGACTAGAGTAAAGCTGGAAGACTAAAGTAAAGCTGGAAGACTAGAGTACAGCTGGAAGACTAGAGAGAAGCTGGAAGACTAGACTAGAGCTGGAAGACTAGAGTAAAGCTGGAAGACTAGAGTAGAGCTGGAAGACAAGAGTAAAGCTGGAAGACTAGAGAAAGGTGGGAGACTAGAGTAAAACTGGAAGACTAGAGTAAAGCTGGAAGACTAGAATAAAGCTGGAAGACTATAGTAGAGCTGGAAGACTAGAGTAAACCTGGAAGACTAAAGCTGGAAGACCAGAGTAAAGCTGGAAAACTAGAGTAAAGCTGGAAGACTAGAGTAGAGCTGGAAGACTAGAGTAAAGCTGGAAGACTAGAGTAGAGCTGGAAGACTACAGTAAAGCTGGAAGACTAGAGTAAAGCTGGAAGACTAGAGTAGAGCTGGAAGACTAGAGTAAAGCTGGAAGACTAGAGTAGAGCTGGAAGACTACAGTAAAGCTGGAAGACTAGAGTAAAGCTGGAAGACAAGAGAAAGGTGGAAGACTAGAGTAAAACTGGAAGACTAGAGTAAAGCTGGAAGACTAGAGTAAAGCTGGAAGACTAGAGTAAAGCTGAAAGACTAGAGAAAGGTGGAAGATTAGAGTAAAGCAGAAAGACTAGAGAAGAGCTGGAAGACTAGAGTAGAGCTGAAAGACTAGAGAAAGGTGGAAGACTAGAGTAAAACTGGAAGACTAGAGTAAAGCTCGAAGACTAGAGTAAAGCTGGAAGACTAGAGTAAAGCTGGAAGACTAGAGAAAGGTGGAAGATTAGAGTAAAGCTGGAAGACTGGAGTAGAGCTGGAAGACTAGAGTAAAGCTGGAACACTACAGTAAAGCTGGAACACTACAGTAAAGCTGGAACACTACAGTAAAGCTGGAAGACTAGAGTAAAGCTGGAAGACTAGAGTAAAGCTGGAAGACTAGAGTAAAGCTGGAAGACTAGAGTAAAGCTGGAAGACTAGAGTAAAGCTGGAAGACTAGAGAAAAGCTGAAGACTAGAGTAAAGCTGGAAGACTAAAGTAAAGCTGAAAGACTAGAGTAAAGCTGGAAGACTAGAGTAAAGCCGGAAGACTAGAGTAAACCTGGAAGACTAGAGAAAAGCTGGAAGACAAGAGTAAAGCTGAAAGACTAGAGTAAATCTGGAAGACTGCAGTAAAGCTGGAAGACTACAGTAAAGCTGGAAGACTACAGTAAAGCTGGAAGACTAGAGTAAAGCTGGAAGACTAGAGTAAAGCTGGAAGACTACAGTAAAGCTGTAAGACTAGAGTAAAGCTGGAAGACTAGAGTAAAGCTGGAAGACTACAGTAAAACTGTAAGACTACAGTAAAGCTCTGAGACTTAAGTAAAGCTGGAAGACTACAGTAAAGCTGGAAGACTAGAGTCAAGCTGGAATGCTACAGTAAAGCTGGAAGACTAGAGTAAAGCTGGAAGACTAGAGTCAAGCTGGAAGACTAGAGTAAAGCTGGACGACTAGAGTAAAGCTGGAAGACTAGAGTAAAGCTGGAAGACTAGAGTAAAGCTGGAAGACTAGAGTAAAGCTGGAAGACTAGAGTAAAGTTGGAAGACTAGAGTAAAGCTGGGAGACTAGAGTAAAGATGGAAGACTTGAGAAAAGCTGGAAGACTAGAGTAAACCTGGAAGACTACAGTAAAGCTGGAAGACTAGAGTAAAACTTAAAGATTACACTAAAGCTGGAAGACTACAGTAAAGCTGGAAGACTAGAGTAAAGCTGGAAGACTAGAGTAAAGCTGGAAGACTACAGTAAAGCTGGAAGACTACAGTCAAGCTGGAAGACTTCAGTAAAGCTGGAAGACTGCAGTAAAGCTGGAAGACTACAGTAAAGCTGGAAGTCTACAGTAAAGCTGAAAGACTAGAATAAATCTGGAAGACTAGAGTAAAGCTGGAAGACTAGAGTAAAGCTGGAAGATAAGAGTAAAGCTGGAAGACTACAGTAAAGCTGGAAGACTAGAGACAAGCTGGAATACTACAGTAAAGCTGGAAGACTAGAGTCAAGCTGGAATACTACAGTAAAGCTGGAAGACTAGAGTAAAGCTGGAAGACTAGAATAAAGCTGGAAGACTAGAGTCAAGCTGGAAAACTAGAGTAAAGCCAGAAGACTAGAGAAAAGCTGGAAGAGTAGAGTAAAGCTGGAAGACTAGAGTAAAGCTGGAAGACTACAGTTAAGCTGGAAGAGTAGAGTAAAGCTGGAAGACTAGAGTAAAGCTGGAAGACTAGAGTAAAGCTGGAAGACTAGAATAAAGCTCGAAAACTAGATTAAAGCTGGAAGACTACAGTAAAGCTGGAAGATTAGAGTAAAGCTGGAAGACTAGAGAAAAGCAGGAAGACTAGAATAAAGCTGGAAGACTAGAGTAAAGCTGGAAGACTACAGAAAAACTGGAAGACTATTGTGAAGCTGGAAGACTAGAGTAAAGCTGGAAGACTAGAGTAAAGCTGGAAGACTAGAGTAAAGCTGGAAGACTAGAGTAAAGCTGGAAGACTTGAGTAAAGCTGGAAGACTTGAGAAAAGCTGGAAGACTAGAGTAAAGCTGGAAGACTAGAGTAAAGCCAGGAGACTAGAGTAAAGCTGGAAGACTAGAGTAAAGCTGGAAGACTAGAGTAAAGCTGGAAGACTACAGTAAAGCTGGAAGACTAGAGTAAAGCTGGAAGACTAGAGTAAAGCTGGAAGACTAGAGTAAAGAGGGAAGACTAGAGTAAAGCTGGAAGACTTGAGAAAAGCTGGAAGACTAGAGTAAAGCTGGAAGACTACAGTAAAGCTGGAAGACTACAGTAAAGCTGGAACACTACAGTAAAGCCGGAAGACTAGAGTAAAGCTGGAAGACTAGAGTAAAGATGGAAGACCTCAGTAAAGCTATAAGTCTACAATAAAGCTGGAAGAGTAGAGTAAAGCTGGAAGACTACAGTAAAGCTGAAAGACTACGGTAAAGCTGGAAGACTAGAGTAAAGCTGGAAGACTACAATAAAGCTGGAAGACTAGAGTAAAGCTGGAAGACTAGAGTAAAGCTGGAAGACTCGAGGAAAGCTGGAAGACTAGAGTAAAGCTGGAATACTACGGTAAAGCTGGAAGACTACAGTAAAGGTGCAAGACTACAGTAAAGCTGGAAGACTACAGAAAAGCTGGAAGACTACAGTAAAGCTGGAAGACTAGAGTAAAGCTGGAAGACTACAGTAAAGCTGGAAGACTGCATTCAAGCTGGAAGACTACAGTAAGCTGGAAGACTGCAGTAAAGCTGGAAGACTACAGTAATGCTGGAAGACTACAGTAAAGCGGGACGACTAGAATAAAGCTGGAAGACTAGAGTAAAGCTGGAAGACTAAAATAAAGCTGGAAGATTAGAGTAAAGCTGGAAGACTACAGTAAAGCTGGTAGACAAGAGTCAAGCTGGAATACTAAAGTAAAGCTGGAAGACTAGAGTCAAGCTGGAAGACTATAGTAAACCTGGAAGACTAGAGTAAAGCTGGAAGACTAGAGTAAAGCTGGAAGACTAGAGTAAAGCTGGAAGACAAGAGTAAAGCTTGAAGACTACAGTAAAGCTGTAAGACTAGAGTAAAGCTGGAAGACTAGAGTAAACATGGAAGACTAGAGTAAAGCTGGAAGACTAGAGTAAAGCTGAAAGACAACAGTAAAGCTAGAAGATTAGAGTAAAGCTGGAAGACTAGAGAAAAGCTGGAAGACTAGAGAAAAGCAGGAAGACTAGAGTAAAGCTGGAAGACTAGAGTAAAGCTGGAAGACTAGAGTAAAGCTGGAAGACTAGAGTCAAGCTGGAATACTGCAGTAAAGCTGGAAGACTAGAGTAAAGCTGGAAGACTAGAGTCAACCTGGAAGACTAGAGTAAAGCTGGAAGACTAGAGTAAAGCTGGAAGACTAGAGTAAAGCTGGAAGACTAGAGTAAAGCTGGAAGACTAGAGTAAAGCTGGAAGACTACAGTAAAGCTGGAAGAGTAGAGTGAAGCTGGAATACTACAGTAAAGCTGCAAGACTAGAGTCAAGCTGGAATACTACAGTAAAGCTGGAAGACTAGTGTAAAGCTGGAAGACTAGAGTCAAGCTGGAAGACTAGAGTAAAGCTGGAAGACTAGAGTAAAGCTGGAAGACTAGAGTAAAGCTGGAAGACTAGAGTAAAGCTGGAAGACTAGAGAAAGGTGGAAGATTAGATTAAAGCAGAAAGACTAGAGAAGAGCTGGAAGACTAGAGTAGAGCTGAAAGACTAGAGAAAGGTGGAAGACTAGAGTAAAACTGGAAGACTAGAGTAAAGCTGGAAGACTAGAGAAAGGTGGAAGATTAGAGTAAAGCTGGAAGACTAGAGAAGAGCTGGAAAACTAGAGTAAAGCTGGAACACTACAGTAAAGCTGGAACACTACAGTAAAGCTGGAACACTACAGTAAAGCTGGAAGACTAGAGTAAAGCTGGAAGACTAGACTAAAGCTGGAAGACTAGAGTAAAGCTGGAAGACTAGAGTAAAGCTGGAAGACTAGAGTAAAGCTGGAAGACTAGAGAAAAGCTGAAGACTAGAGTAAAGCTGGAAGACTAGAGTAAAGCTGGAAAACTAGAGTAAAGCTGGAAGACTAGAGTAAAGCCGGAAGACTAGAGTAAACCTGGAAGACTAGAGAAAAGCTGGAAGATTAGAGTAAAACTGAAAGACTAGAGTAAATCTGGAAGACTGCAGTAAAGCTGGAAAACTACAGTAAAGCTGGAAGACTACAGTAAAGCTGGAAGACTAGAGTAATGCTGGAAGACTAGAGTAAAGCTGGAAGACTAGAGTAAAGCTGGAAGATTAAAGTAAAGCTGTAAAACTAGAGTAAAGCTGGAAGACTAGAGTAAAGCTGGAAGACTACAGTAAAGCTGGAAGACTGCATTCAAGCTGGAAGACTACAGTAAGCTGGAAGACTGCAGTAAAGCTGGAAGACTACAGTAATGCTGGAAGACTACAGTAAAGCGGGACGACTAGAATAAAGCTGGAAGACTAGAGTAAAGCTGGAAGACTAAAATAAAGCTGGAAGATTAGAGTAAAGCTGGAAGACTACAGTAAAGCTGGTAGACAAGAGTCAAGCTGGAATACTAAAGTAAAGCTGGAAGACTAGAGTCAAGCTGGAAGACTATAGTAAACCTGGAAGACTAGAGTAAAGCGGGAAGACTAGAGTAAAGCTGGAAGACTAGATTACAGCTTTAAGACTAGAGTAAAGCTTGAAGACTACAGTAAAGCTGTAAGACTAGAGTAAAGCTGGAAGACTAGAGTAAACATGGAAGACTAGAGTAAAGCTGGAAGACTAGAGTAAAGCTGAAAGACAACAGTAAAGCTAGAAGATTAGAGTAAAGCTGGAAGACTAGAGAAAAGCTGGAAGACTAGAGAAAAGCAGGAAGACTAGAGTAAAGCTGGAAGACTAGAGTAAAGCTGGAAGACTAGAGTAAAGCTGGAAGACTAGAGTCAAGCTGGAATACTGCAGTAAAGCTGGAAGACTAGAGTAAAGCTGGAAGACTAGAGTCAACCTGGAAGACTAGAGTAAAGCTGGAAGACTAGAGTAAAGCTGGAAGACTAGAGTAAAGCTGGAAGACTAGAGTAAAGCTGGAAGACTAGAGTAAAGCTGGAAGACTACAGTAAAGCTGGAAGAGTAGAGTGAAGCTGGAATACTACAGTAAAGCTGCAAGACTAGAGTCAAGCTGGAATACTACAGTAAAGCTGGAAGACTAGTGTAAAGCTGGAAGACTAGAGTCAAGCTGGAAGACTAGAGTAAAGCTGGAAGACTAGAGTAAAGCTGGAAGACTAGAGTAAAGCTGGAAGACTAGAGTAAAGCTGGAAGACTAGAGAAAGGTGGAAGATTAGATTAAAGCAGAAAGACTAGAGAAGAGCTGGAAGACTAGAGTAGAGCTGAAAGACTAGAGAAAGGTGGAAGACTAGAGTAAAACTGGAAGACTAGAGTAAAGCTGGAAGACTAGAGAAAGGTGGAAGATTAGAGTAAAGCTGGAAGACTAGAGAAGAGCTGGAAAACTAGAGTAAAGCTGGAACACTACAGTAAAGCTGGAACACTACAGTAAAGCTGGAACACTACAGTAAAGCTGGAAGACTAGAGTAAAGCTGGAAGACTAGACTAAAGCTGGAAGACTAGAGTAAAGCTGGAAGACTAGAGTAAAGCTGGAAGACTAGAGTAAAGCTGGAAGACTAGAGAAAAGCTGAAGACTAGAGTAAAGCTGGAAGACTAGAGTAAAGCTGGAAAACTAGAGTAAAGCTGGAAGACTAGAGTAAAGCCGGAAGACTAGAGTAAACCTGGAAGACTAGAGAAAAGCTGGAAGATTAGAGTAAAACTGAAAGACTAGAGTAAATCTGGAAGACTGCAGTAAAGCTGGAAAACTACAGTAAAGCTGGAAGACTACAGTAAAGCTGGAAGACTAGAGTAATGCTGGAAGACTAGAGTAAAGCTGGAAGACTAGAGTAAAGCTGGAAGATTAAAGTAAAGCTGTAAAACTAGAGTAAAGCTGGAAGACTAGAGTAAAGCGGGAAGACTACAGTAAAACTGGAAGACTAGAGTAAAGCTGGAAGACTAGAGTAAAGCTGGAAGACTAGAGTAAAGCTGTAAGACTAGAGTAAAGCTGGAAGACTAGAGTAAAGCTGGAAGACTACGGAAAAACTGGAAGACTAGAGAAAAGGTCTAAGACTTAAGTAAAGCTGGAAGACTACAGTAAAGCTGGAAGACTAGAGTCAAGCTGTAATGCTACAGTAAAGCTGGAAGACTAGAGTAAAGCTGGAAGACTAGAGTCAAGCTGGAAGACTAGAGTAAAGCTGGACGACTAGAGTAAAGCTGGAAGACTAGAGTAAAGCTGGAAGACTAGAGTAAAGCTGGAAGACTAGACTAAAGCTTAAAGATTACACTAAAGCTGGAAGACTACAGTAAAGCTGGAAGACTAGAGTAAAGCTTAAAGATTACACTAAAGCTGGAAGACTACAGTAAAGCTGGAAGACTACAGTCAAGCTGAAAGACTTCAGAAAAGCTGGAAGACTGCAGTAAAGCTGGAAGACTACACTAAAGCTGGAAGACTACAGTAAAGCTGAAAGACTAGAGTAAAGCTGGAAGACTAGAGTAAAGCTGGAAGACTAGTGTAAAGCTGGAAGATAAGAGTAAAGCTGGAAGACTACAGTAAAGCTGGAAGACTAGAGTCAAGCTGGAATACTACAGTAAATCTGGAAGACTAGAGTCAAGCTGGAATACTACAGTAAAGCTGGAAGACTAGAGTAAAGCTGGAAGACTAGAGTCAAGCTGGAAGACTAGAGTAAAGCTGGAAGACTAGAGTAAAGCCAGAAGACTAGAGAAAAGCTGGAAGACTAGAGTAAAGCTGGAAGACTAGAGTAAAGCTGGAAGACTACAGTAAAGCTGGAAGACTAGAGTAAAGCTGGAAGACTAGAGTAAAGCTGGAAGACTAGAGTAAAGCTGGAAGACTAGAGTAAAGCTCGAAAACTAGAGTAAAGCTGGAAGACTACAGTAAAGCTGGAAGATTAGAGTAAAGCTGGAAGACTAGAGAAAAGCAGGAAGACTAGAGTAAAGCTGGAAGACTAGAGTAAAGCTGGAAGACTACAGTAAAACTGGAAGACTATAGTGAAGCTGGAAGACTAGAGTAAAGCTGGAAGACTAGAGTAAAGCTGGAAGACTAGAGTAAAGCTGGAAGACTAGAGTATAGCTGGAAGACTTGAGTAAAGCTGGAAGACTTGAGAAAAGCTGGAAGACTAGAGTAAAGCTGGAAGACTAGAATAAAGCTGGAAGACTAGAGTAAAGCTGGAAGACTACAGTAAAGCCGAAAGACTAAAGTAAAGCTGGAAGACTAGAGTAAAGCTGGAAGACTAGTGTAAAGCTGGAAGACTAGAGTAAAGCTGGAAGACTTGAGTAAAGCTCGAAGATTTGAGAAAAGCTGGAAGACTAGAGTAATGCTGGAAGACTAGAGTAAAGCTGGAAGACTAGAGTAAATCTGGAAGACTAGAGTAAAGCTGGAAGACTAGAGTAAAGTTGGAAGACTAGAGTAAAGCTGGAAGACTACAGTAAAACTGGAAGACTATAGTGAAGCTGGAAGACTAGAGTAAAGCTGGAAGACTAGAGTAAAGCTGGAAGACTAGAGTAAAGCTGGAAGACTAGAGTAAAGCTGGAAGACTTGAGAAAAGCTGGAAGACTAGAGTAAAGCTGGAAGACTACAGTAAAACTGGAAGACTATAGTGAAGCTGGAAGACTAGAGTAAAGCTGGAAGACTAGAGTAAAGCTGGAAGACTAGAGTAAAGCTGGAAGACTAGAGTAAAGCTGGAAGACTAGAGTAAAGCTGGAAGACTTGAGAAAAGCTGGAAGACTAGAGTAAAGCTGGAAGACTACAGTAAAACTGGAAGACTATAGTGAAGCTGGAAGACTAGAGTAAAGCTGGAAGACTAGAGTAAAGCTGGAAGACTAGAGTAAAGCTGGAAGACTTGAGAAAAGCTGGAAGACTAGAGTAAAGCTGGAAGACTAGAGTAAAGCTGGAAGACTAGAGTAAAGCTGGAAGACTAGAGTAGAGCTGGAAGACTAGAGTAGAGCTGGAAGACTAGAGAAAGGTGGAAGACTAGAGTAAAACTGGAAGACTAGAGTAAAGCTGGAAGACTAGAGTAAAGCTGGAAGACTAGAGTAAAGCTGGAAGACTAGAGTAAAGCTGGAAGACTAGAGTAAAGCTGGAAGACTAGAGAAAGGTGAAAGATTAGAGTAAAGCTGGAAGACTAGAGTAGAAATGGAAAACTAGAGTAAAGCTGGAACACTACAGCAAAGCTGGAACACTACAGTAAAGCTGGAAGACTAGAGTAGAGCTGGAAGACTAGAGTAGAGCTGGAAGACTAGAGAAAGGTGGAAGACTAGAGTAAAACTGGAAGACTAGAGTAAAGCTGGAAGACTAGAGTAAAGCTGGAAGACTAGAGTAAAGCTGGAAGACTAGAGTAAAGCTGGAAGACTAGAGTAAAGCTGGAAGACTAGAGAAAGGTGAAAGATTAGAGTAAAGCTGGAAGACTAGAGTAGAAATGGAAAACTAGAGTAAAGCTGGAACACTACAGCAAAGCTGGAACACTACAGTAAAGCTGGAAGACTAGAGTAAAGCTGGAAGACTAGAGTAAAGCTGGAAGACTAGAGTAAAGCTGGAAGACTAGAGTAAAGCTGGAAGACTAGAGTAAAGCTGGATGACTAGAGAAAAGCTGAAGACTAGAGTAAAGCTGGAAGACTAGAGTAAAGCTGGAAGACTAGAGTAAAGCCGGAAGACTAGAGTAAACCTGGAAGACTAGAGAAAAGCTGGAAGACGAGAGTAAAGCTGAAAGACTAGAGTAAATTTGGAAGACTGCAGTAAAGCTGGAAGACTACAGTAAAGCTGGAAGACTACAGTAAAGCTGGAAGACTAGAGTAAAGCTGGAAGACTAGAGTAAAGCTGGAAGACTAGAGTAAAGCTGGAAGATTAAAGTAAAGCTGTAAGACTAGAGTAAAGCTGGAAGACTAGAGTAGAGCTGGAAGACTAGAGTAAAGCTGGAAGACTAGATAAAGCTGGAAGACTAGAGTAAATCTGGAAGACTAGAGTAAAGCTGGAAGACTAGAGTAAAGCTGGAAGACTAGAGTAAAGCTGGAAGACTAAAGTAAAGCTGGAAGACTAGAGTAGAGCTGGAAGACTAGAGTAAAGCTGGAAGACTAGAGAAAGGTGGAAGACTAGAGTAAAACTGGAAGACTAGAGTAAAGCTGGAAGACTAGAGTAAAGCTGGAAGACTAGAGTAAAGCTGGAAGACTAGAGTAAAGCTGGAAGACTAGAGTACAGCTGGAAGACTAGAGAGAAGCTGGAAGACTAGAGTAGAGCTGGAAGACTAGAGTAAAGCTGGAAGACTAGAGTAGAGCTGGAAGACAAGAGTAAAGCTGGAAGACTAGAGAAAGGTGGGAGACTAGAGTAAAACTGGAAGACTAGAGTAAAGCTGGAAGACTAGAATAAAGCTGGAAGACTATAGTAGAGCTGGAAGACTAGAGTAAACCTGGAAGACTAAAGCTGGAAGACCAGAGTAAAGCTGGAAAACTAGAGTAAAGCTGGAAGACTAGAGTAGAGCTGGAAGACTAGAGTAAAGCTGGAAGACTAGAGTAGAGCAGGAAGACTACAGTAAAGCTGGAAGACTAGAGTAAAGCTGGAAGACTAGAGTAGAGCTGGAAGACTAGAGTAAAGCTGAAAGACTAGAGAAAGGTGGAAGATTAGAGTAAAGCAGAAAGACTAGAGAAGAGCTGGAAGACTAGAGTAGAGCTGAAAGACTAGAGAAAGGTGGAAGACTAGAGTAAAGCTGGAAGACTAGAGTAAAGCTCGAAGACTAGAGTAAAACTGGAAGACTAGAGTAAAGCTGGAAGACTAGAGTAAAGCTGGAAGACTAGAGTAAAGCTGAAAGACTAGAGAAAGGTGGAAGATTAGAGTAAAGCAGAAAGACTAGAGAAGAGCTGGAAGACTAGAGTAGAGCTGAAAGACTAGAGAAAGGTGGAAGACTAGAGTAAAGCTGGAAGACTAGAGTAAAGCTCGAAGACTAGAGTAAAGCTGGAAGACTAGAGTAAAGCTGGAAGACTAGAGAAAGGTGGAAGATTAGAGTAAAGCTGGAAGACTAGAGTAGAGCTGGAAGACTAGAGTAAAGCTGGAACACTACAGTAAAGCTGGAACACTACAGTAAAGCTGGAACACTACAGTAAAGCTGGAAGACTAGAGTAAAGCTGGAAGACTAGAGTAAAGCTGGAAGACTAGAGTAAAGCTGGAAGACTAGATTAAAGCTGGAAGACTAGAGTAAAGCTGGAAGACTAGAGAAAAGCTGAAGACTAGAGTAAAGCTGGAAGACTAAAGTAAAGCTGAAAGACTAGAGTAAAGCTGGAAGACTAGAGTAAAGCCGGAAGACTAGAGTAAACCTGGAAGACTAGAGAAAAGCTGGAAGACAAGAGTAAAGCTGAAAGACTAGAGTAAATCTGGAAGACTGCAGTAAAGCTGGAAGACTACAGTAAAGCTGGAAGACTACAGTAAAGCTGGAAGACTAGAGTAAAGCTGGAAGACTAGAGTAAAGCTGGAAGACTACAGTAAAGCTGTAAGACTAGAGTAAAGCTGGAAGACTAGAGTAAAGCTGGAAGACTACAGTAAAACTGTAAGACTACAGTAAAGCTCTGAGACTTAAGTAAAGCTGGAAGACTACAGTAAAGCTGGAAGACTAGAGTCAAGCTGGAATGCTACAGTAAAGCTGGAAGACTAGAGTAAAGCTGGAAGACTAGAGTCAAGCTGGAAGACTAGAGTAAAGCTGGACGACTAGAGTAAAGCTGGAAGACTAGAGTAAAGCTGGAAGACTAGAGTAAAGCTGGAAGACTAGAGTAAAGCTGGAAGACTAGAGTAAAGTTGGAAGACTAGAGTAAAGCTGGGAGACTAGAGTAAAGATGGAAGACTTGAGAAAAGCTGGAAGACTAGAGTAAACCTGGAAGACTACAGTAAAGCTGGAAGACTAGAGTAAAACTTAAAGATTACACTAAAGCTGGAAGACTACAGTAAAGCTGGAAGACTAGAGTAAAGCTGGAAGACTAGAGTAAAGCTGGAAGACTACAGTAAAGCTGGAAGACTACAGTCAAGCTGGAAGACTTCAGTAAAGCTGGAAGACTGCAGTAAAGCTGGAAGACTACAGTAAAGCTGGAAGTCTACAGTAAAGCTGAAAGACTAGAATAAATCTGGAAGACTAGAGTAAAGCTGGAAGACTAGAGTAAAGCTGGAAGATTAGAGTAAAGCTGGAAGACTACAGTAAAGCTGGAAGACTAGAGTCAAGCTGGAATACTACAGTAAAGCTGAAAGACTAGAGTCAAGCTGGAATACTACAGTAAAGCTGGAAGACTAGAATAAAGCTGGAAGACTAGAGTCAAGCTGGAAGACTAGAGTAAAGCTGGAAAACTAGAGTAAAGCCAGAAGACTAGAGAAAAGCTGGAAGACTAGAGTAAAGCTGGAAGACTAGAGTAAAGCTGGAAGACTACAGTAAAGCTGGAAGACTACAGTAAAGCTGGAAGACTAGAGTAAAGCTGGAAGACTAGAGTAAAGCTGGAAGACTAGAATAAAGCTCGAAAGCTAGATTAAAGCTGGAAGACTACAGTAAAGCTGGAAGATTAGAGTAAAGCTGGAAGACTAGAGAAAAGCAGGAAGACTAGAGTAAAGCTGGAAGACTAGAGTAAAGCTGGAAGACTACAGAAAAACTGGAAGACTATTGTGAAGCTGGAAGACTAGAGTAAAGCTGGAAGACTAGAGTAAAGCTGGAAGACTAGAGTAAAGCTGGAAGACTAGAGTAAAGCTGGAAGACTTGAGTAAAGCTGGAAGACTTGAGAAAAGCTGGAAGACTAGAGTAAAGCTGGAAGACTAGAGTAAAGCCAGGAGACTAGAGTAAAGCTGGAAGACTAGAGTAAAGCTGGAAGACTAGAGTAAAGCTGGAAGACTACAGTAAAGCTGGAAGACTAGAGTAAAGCTGGAAGACTAGAGTAAAGCTGGAAGACTAGAGTAAAGAGGGAAGACTAGAGTAAAGCTGGAAGACTTGAGAAAAGCTGGAAGACTAGAGTAAAGCTGGAAGACTACAGTAAAGCTGGAAGACTACAGTAAAGCTGGAACACTACAGTAAAGCCGGAAGACTAGAGTAAAGCTGGAAGACTAGAGTAAAGATGGAAGACCTCAGTAAAGCTATAAGTCTACAATAAAGCTGGAAGAGTAGAGTAAAGCTGGAAGACTACAGTAAAGCTGAAAGACTACGGTAAAGCTGGAAGACTAGAGTAAAGCTGGAAGACTACAGTAAAGCTGGAAGACTAGAGTAAAGCTGGAAGACTAGAGTAAAGCTGGAAGACTCGAGGAAAGCTGGAAGACTAGAGTAAAGCTGGAATACTACGGTAAAGCTGGAAGACTACAGTAAAGGTGCAAGACTACAGTAAAGCTGGAAGACTACAGAAAAGCTGGAAGACTACAGTAAAGCTGGAAGACTAGAGTAAAGCTGGAAGACTACAGTAAAGCTGGAAGACTGCATTCAAGCTGGAAGACTACAGTAAGCTGGAAGACTGCAGTAAAGCTGGAAGACTACAGTAATGCTGGAAGACTACAGTAAAGCGGGACGACTAGAGTAAAGCTGGAAGACTAGAGTAAAGCTGGAAGACTAAAATAAAGCTGGAAGATTAGAGTAAAGCTGGAAGACTACAGTAAAGCTGGAAGACAAGAGTCAAGCTGGAATACTAAAGTAAAGCTGGAAGACTAGAGTCAAGCTGGAAGACTATAGTAAACCTGGAAGACTAGAGTAAAGCTGGAAGACTAGAGTAAAGCTGGAAGACTAGAGTAAAGCTGGAAGACTAGAGTAAAGCTTGAAGACTACAGTAAAGCTGTAAGACTAGAGTAAAGCTGGAAGACTAGAGTAAACATGGAAGACTAGAGTAAAGCTGGAAGACTAGAGTAAAGCTGGAAGACAACAGTAAAGCTAGAAGATTAGAGTAAAGCTGGAAGACTAGAGAAAAGCTGGAAGACTAGAGAAAAGCAGGAAGACTAGAGTAAAGCTGGAAGACTAGAGTAAAGCTGGAAGACTAGAGTCAAGCTGGAATACTGCAGTAAAGCTGGAAGACTAGAGTAAAGCTGGAAGACTAGAGTCAACCTGGAAGACTAGAGTAAAGCTGGAAGACTAGAGTAAAGCTGGAAGACTAGAGTAAAGCTGGAAGACTAGAGTAAAGCTGGAAGACTAGAGTAAAGCTGGAAGACTAGAGTAAAGCTGGAAGACTACAGTAAAGCTGGAAGAGTAGAGTGAAGCTGGAATACTACAGTAAAGCTGCAAGACTAGAGTCAAGCTGGAATACTACAGTAAAGCTGGAAGACTAGTGTAAAGCTGGAAGACTAGAGTCAAGCTGGAAGACTAGAGTAAAGCTGGAAGACTAGAGTAAAGCTTGAAGACTAGAGTAAAGCTGGAAGACTAGAGTAAAGCTGGAAGACTAGAGAAAGGTGGAAGATTAGATTAAAGCAGAAAGACTAGAGAAGAGCTGGAAGACTAGAGTAGAGCTGAAAGACTAGAGAAAGGTGGAAGACTAGAGTAAAACTGGAAGACTAGAGTAAAGCTGGAAGACTAGAGAAAGGTGGAAGATTAGAGTAAAGCTGGAAGACTAGAGAAGAGCTGGAAAACTAGAGTAAAGCTGGAACACTACAGTAAAGCTGGAACACTACAGTAAAGCTGGAACACTACAGTAAAGCTGGAAGACTAGAGTAAAGCTGGAAGACTAGACTAAAGCTGGAAGACTAGAGTAAAGCTGGAAGACTAGAGTAAAGCTGGAAGACTAGAGTAAAGCTGGAAGACTAGAGAAAAGTTGAAGACTAGAGTAAAGCTGGAAGACTAGAGTAAAGCTGGAAAACTAGAGTAAAGCTGGAAGACTAGAGTAAAGCCGGAAGACTAGAGTAAACCTGGAAGACTAGAGAAAAGCTGGAAGATTAGAGTAAAGCTGAAAAACTAGAGTAAATCTGGAAGACTGCAGTAAAGCTGGAAAACTACAGTAAAGCTGGAAGACTACAGTAAAGCTGGAAGACTAGAGTAATGCTGGAAGACTAGAGTAAAGCTGGAAGACTAGAGTAAAGCTGGAAGAATAAAGTAAAGCTGTAAAACTAGAGTAAAGCTGGAAGACTAGAGTAAAGCTGGAAGACTACAGTAAAACTGGAAGACTAGAGTAAAGCTGGAAGACTAGAGTAAAGCTGGAAGACTAGAGTAAAGCTGTAAGACTAGAGTAAAGCTGGAAGACTAGAGTAAAGCTGGAAGACTACGGAAAAACTGGAAGACTAGAGTAAAGGTCTAAGACTTAAGTAAAGCTGGAAGACTACAGTAAAGCTGGAAGACTAGAGTCAAGCTGGAATGCTACAGTAAAGCTGGAAGACTAGAGTAAAGCTGGAAGACTAGAGTCAAGCTGGAAGACTAGAGTAAAGCTGGACGACTAGAGTAAAGCTGGAAGACTAGAGTAAAGCTGGAAGACTAGAGTAAAGCTGGAAGACTAGAGTAAAGCTTAAAGATTACACTAAAGCTGGAAGACTACAGTAAAGCTGGAAGACTAGAGTAAAGATTAAAGATTACACTAAAGCTGGAAGACTACAGTAAAGCTGGAAGACTACAGTCAAGCTGAAAGACTTCAGTAAAGCTGGAAGACTGCAGTAAAGCTGGAAGACTACAGTAAAGCTGGAAGACTACAGTAAAGCTGAAAGACTAGAGTAAAGCTGGAAGACTAGAGTAAAGCTGGAAGACTAGTGTAAAGCTGGAAGATAAGAGTAAAGCTGGAAGACTACAGTAAAGCTGGAAGACTAGAGTCAAGCTGGAATACTACAGTAAACCTGGAAGACTAGAGTCAAGCTGGAATACTACAGTAAAGCTGGAAGACTAGAGTAAAGCTGGAAGACTAGAGTCAAGCTGGAAGACTAGAGTAAAGCTGGAAGACTAGAGTAAAGCCAGAAGACTAGAGAAAAGCTGGAAGACTAGAGTAAAGCTGGAAGACTAGAGTAAAGCTGGAAGACTACAGTAAAGCTGGAAGACTAGAGTAAAGCTGGAAGACTAGAGTAAAGCTGGAAGACTAGAGTAAAGCTGGAAGACTAGAGTAAAGCTCGAAAACTAGAGTAAAGCTGGAAGACTACAGTAAAGCTGGAAGATTAGAGTAAAGCTGGAAGACTAGAGAAAAGCAGGAAGACTAGAGTAAAGCTGGAAGACTAGAGTAAAGCTGGAAGACTACAGTAAAACTGGAAGACTATAGTGAAGCTGGAAGACTAGAGTAAAGCTGGAAGACTAGAGTAAAGCTGGAAGACTAGAGTAAAGCTGGAAGACTAGAGTAAAGCTGGAAGACTAGAGTAAAGCTGGAAGACTTGAGAAAAGCTGGAAGACTAGAGTAAAGCTGGAAGACTAGAGTATAGCTGGAAGACTAGAGTAAAGCTGGAAGACTAGAATAAAGCTGGAAGACTAGAGTAAAGATGGAAGACTACAGTAAAGCCGAAAGACTAAAGTAAAGCTGGTAGACTAGAGTAAAGCTGGAAGACTAGAGAAAAGCTGGAAGACTAGAGTAAAGCTGGAAGACTAGAGTAAAGCTGGAAGACTTGAGTAAAGCTCGAAGACTTGAGAAAAGCTGGAAGACTAGAGTAAAGCTGGAAGACTAGAGTAAAGCTGGAAGACTAGAGTTAAGCTGGAAGACTAGAGTAAAGCTGGAAGACTAGAGTAAAGCTGGAAGACTAAAGTAAAGCTGGAAGACTAGAGTAAAACTGGAAGACTAGAGTAAAGCTGGAAGACTAGAGTAAAGCTGGAAGACTAGACTAAAGAGGGAAGACTAGAGTAAAGCTGGAAGACTTGAGAAAAGCTTGAAGACTAGAGTAAAGCTGGAAGACTAGAGTAAGGCTGGAAGACAACAGTAAAGCTGGAAGACTACAGTAAAGCTGGAACACTACAGTAAAGCCGGAAGACTAGAGTAAAGATGGAAGACCACAGTAAAGCTATAAGTCTACAATAAAGCTGGAAGAGTAGAGTAAAGCTGGAAGACTACAGTAAAGCTGGAAGACTACGGTAAAGCTGGAAGACTAGAGTAAAGCTTGAAGACTACAGTAAAGCTGGAAGACTAGAGTAAAGCTGGAAGACTAGAGTAAAGCTGGAAGACTAGAGGAAAGCTGGAAGACTAGAGTAAAGCTGGAATACTACGGTAAAGCTGGAAGACTACAGTAAAGGTGCAAGACTACAGTAAAGCTGGAAGACTACAGAAAAGCTGGAATACTACAGAAAAGCTGTAAGACTAGAGTAAAGCTGGAAGACTACAGTAAAGCTGGAGGACTGAAGTCAAGCTGGAAGACTACAGTAAAGCTGGAAGACTGCAGTAAAGCTGGAAGACTACAGTAAAGCTGGAAGACTAGAGTAAAGCTGGAAGACTAGAGTAAAGCTGGAAGACTAAAATAAAGCTGGAAGATTAGAGTAAAGCTGGAAGACTACAGTAAAGCTGGAAGACTAGAGTCAAGCTGGAATACTAAAGTAAAGCTGGAAGACTAGAGTAAAGCTGGAAGACTAGAGTCAAGCTGGAAGACTATAGTAAACCTGGAAGACTAGAGTAAAGCTGGAAGACTAGAGTAAAGCTGGAAGACTAGAGTAAAGCTGGAAGACTAGAGTAAAGCTGGAAGACTAGAGTAAAGCTTGAAGACTACAGTAAAGCTGTAAGACTAGAGTAAAGCTGGAAGACTACAGTAAAACAGGAAGACTAGAGTAAAGCTCTAAGACTAGAGTAAAGCTGGAAGACTAGAGTAAACCTGGAAGACTAGAGTAAAGCGGGAAGACTAGAGTAAAGCTGGAAGACAACAGTAAAGCTGGAAGATTAGAGTAAAGCTGGAAGACTAGAGAAAAGCTGGAAGACTAGAGAAAAGCAGGAAGACTAGAGTAAAGCTGGAAGACTAGAGTAAAGCTGGAAGACTAGAGTCAAGCTGGAATACTACAGTAAAGCTGGAAGACTAGAGTAAAGCTGGAAGACTAGAGTCAACCTGGAACTAGAGTAAAGCTGGAAGACTAGAGTAAAGCTGGAAGACTAGAGTAAAGCTGGAAGACTAGAGTAAAGCTGGAAGACTAGAGTAAAGCTGGAAGACTACAGTAAAGCTGGAAGAGTAGAGTCAAGCTGGAATACTACAGTAAAGCTGCAAGACTAGAGTCAAGCTGGAATACTACAGTAAAGCTGGAAGACTAGAGAAAAGCTGCAAGACTAGAGTCAAGCTGGAAGACTAGAGTAAAGCTGGAAAACTAGACTAAAGCTGGAAGACTAGAGTAAAGCTGGAAGACTAGAGTAAAGCTGGAAGACTAGATTAAAGCTGGAAGACTAGAGTAAAGCTGGAAGACTAGAGTAAAGCTGGAAGACTAGAGTAAAGATCGAAAACTAGAGTAAAGCTGGAAGACTACAGTAAAGCTGGAAGACTAGAGTCAAGCTGGAATACTACAGTAAAGCTGCAAGACTAGAGTCAAGCTGGAATACTACAGTAAAGCTGGAAGACTAGAGTAAAGCTGGAAGACTACAGTCAAGCTGGAAGACTAGAGTAAAGCTGGAAGACTAGAGTAAAGCTGGAAGACTAGAGTAAAGCTGGAAGACTAGAGTAAAGCTGGAAGACTAGATTAAAGCTGGAAGACTAGAGTAAAGCTGGAAGACTAGAGTAAAGCTGGAAGAGTAGAGTAAAGCTTGAAGACTGCAGTAAAGCTGTAAGACTAGAGTAAAGCTGGAAGACTACAGTAAAGCAGGAAGACTAGAGTAAAGCTCTAAGACTAGAGTAAAGCTGGAAGACTAGAGTAAACCTGGAAGACTAGAGTAAAGCGGGAAGACTAGAGTAAAGCTGGAAGACAACAGTAAAGCTGGAAGATTAGAGTAAAGCTGGAAGACTAGAGAAAAGCTGGAAGACTAGAGAAAAGCAGGAAGACTAGAGTAAAGCTGGAAGACTAGAGTAAAGCTGGAAGACTAGAGTCAAGCTGGAATACTACAGTAAAGCTGGAAGACAAGAGTAAAGCTGGAAGACTAGAGTCAACCTGGAAGACTAGAGTAAAGCTGGAAGACTAGAGTAAAGCTGGAAGACTAGAGTAAAGCTGGAAGACTAGAGTAAAGCTGGAAGACTAGAGTAAAGCTGGAAGACTAGAGTAAAGCTGGAAGACTACAGTAAAGCTGGAAGAGTAGAGTCAAGCTGGAATACTACAGTAAAGCTGCAAGACTAGAGTCAAGCTGGAATACTACAGTAAAGCTGGAAGACTAGAGAAAAGCTGCAAGACAAGAGTCAAGCTGGAAGACTAGAGTAAAGCTGGAAGACTAGAGTAAAGCTGGAAGACTAGAGTAAAGCTGGAAGACTAGAGTAAAGCTGGAAGACTAGATTAAAGCTGGAAGACTAGAGTAAAGCTGGAAGACTAGAGTAAAGCTGGAAGACTAGAGTAAAGATCGAAAACTAGAGTAAAGCTGGAAAACTACAGTAAAGCTGGAAGACTAGAGTCAAGCTGGAATACTACAGTAAAGCTGGAAGACTAGAGTAAAGCTGGAAGACTAGAGTAAAGCTGGAAGACTAGAGTAAAGCTGGAAGACTAGAGTAAAGCTGGAAGACTAGAGTAAAGCTGGAAGACTAGAGTAAAGCTGGAAGACTAGAGTAAAGCTGGAAGACTTGAGAAAAGCTGGAAGACTAGAGTAAAGCTGGAAGACTAGAGTAAAGCTGGAAGACTAGAGTAAAGCTGGAAGACTAGAGTAAAGCTGGAAGACTACAGTAAAGCTGGAAGACTAAAGTAAAGCTGGAAGACTAGAGTAAAGCTGGAAGACTAGAGTAAAGCTGGAAGACTAGAGTAAAGCTGGAAGACTAGAGTAGAGAGGGAAGACTAGAGTAAAGCTGGAAGACTTGAGAAAAGCTGGAAGACTAGAGTAAAGCTGGAAGACTAGAGTAAGGCTGGAAGACTACAGTAAAGCTGGAAGACTACAGTAAAGCTGGAACACTACAGTAAAGCCGGAAGAGTATAGTAAAGCTGGAAGACTAGAGTAAAGATGGAAGACCACGGTAAAGCTATAAGTCTACAATAAAGCTGGAAGAGTAGAGTAAAGCTGGAAGACTACAGTAAAGCTGGAAGACTACGGTAAAGCTGGAAGACTAGAGTAAAGCTGGAAGACTGCAGTAAAGCTGGAAGACTAGAGTAAAGCTGGAAGACTAGAGTGAAGCTGGAAGACTAGATGAAAGCTGGAAGACTACAGTAAAACTGGAAGACTAGAGTAAAGCTCTAAGACTTAAGTAAAGCTGGAAGACTACAGTAAAGCTGGAAGACTAGAGTCAAGCTGGAATGCTACAGTAAAGCTGGAAGACTAGAGTAAAGCTGGAAGACTAGAGTCAAGCTGGAAGACTAGAGCAAAGCTGGACGACTAGAGTAAAGCTGGAAGACTAGAGTAAAGCTGGAAGACTAGAGTAAAGCTGGAAGACTAGAGTAAAGCTGGAAGACTAGAGTAAAGCTGGAAGACTAGAGTAAAGCTTAAAGATTACACTAAAGCTGGAAGACTACATTAAACCTGGAAGACTAGAGTAAAGCTGGAAGACTAGAGTAAAGCTGGAAGACTACAGTAAAGCTGGAAGACTTTAGTAAAGCTGGAAGACTTTAGTAAAGCTGGAAGACTGCAGTAAAGCTGGAAGACTACAGTAAAGCTGGAAGACTACAGTAAAGCTGAAAGACTAGAGTAAAGCTGGAAGAATAGAGTAAAGCTGGAAGACTAGAGTAAAGCTGGAAGATAAGAGTAAAGCTTTAAGACTACAGTAAAGCTGGAAGACTAGAGTCAAGCTGGAATACTACAGTAAACCTGGAAGACTAGAGTCAAGCTGGAATACTACAGTAAAGCTGGAAGACTAGAGTAAAAGCTGGAAGACTAGAGTCAAGCTGGAAGACTAGAGTAAAGCTGGAAGACTAGAGTAAAGCCAGAAGACTAGAGAAAAGCTGGAAGACTAGAGTAAAGCTAAAGACTAGAGTAAAGCTGGAAGACTACAGTAAAGCTGGAAGACTAGAGTAAAGCTGGAAGACTAGAGTAAAGCTGGAAGACTACAGTAAAGCTGGAAGATTAGAGTAAAGCTGGAAGACTAGAGAAAAGCAGGAAGACTAGAGTAAAGCTGGAAGACTAGAGTAAAGCTGGAGGACTACAGTAAAACTGGAAGACTATAGTGAAGCTGGAAGACAAGAGTAAAGCTGGAAGACTAGAGTAAAGCTGGAAGACTAGAGTAAAGCTGGAAGACTAGAGTAAAGCTGGAAGACTTGAGTAAAGCTGGAAGACTTGAGAAAAGCTGGAAGACTAGAGTAAAGCTGGAAGACTAGAGTAAAGCTGGAAGACTAGAGTAAAGCTGGAAGACTAGAGTAAAGCTGGAAGACTAGAGTAAAGCTGGAAGACTAGAGTAAAGCTGGAAGACTACAGTAAAGCTGGAAGACTAGAGTAAAGCTGGAAGACTAGAGTAAAGCTGGAAGACTAGAGTAAAGCTGGAAGACTAGAGTAAAGCTGGAAGACTAGAGTAAAGCTGGAAGACTAGAGTAAAGCTGGAAGACTTGAGAAAAGCTGGAAGACTAGAGTAAAGCTGGAAGACTAGAGTAAAGCTGGAAGACTAGAGTAAAGCTTGAAGACTAGAGTAAAGCTGGAAGACTAAAGTAAAGCTCGAAGACTAAAGTAAAGCTGGAAGACTAGAGTAAAGCTGGAAGACTAGAGTAAAGCTGGAAGACTAGAGTAAAGCTGGAAGACTAGAGTAAAGAGGGAAGACTAGAGTAAAGCTGGAAGACTTGAGAAAAGCTGGAAGACTAGAGTAAAGCTGGAAGACTAGAGTAAGGCTGGAAGACTACAGTAAAGCTACAGTAAAGCTGGAAGACTACAGTAAAGCTGGAAGACTACAGTAAAGCTGGAGCACTACAGTAAAGCCGGAAGACTAGAGTAAAGCTGGAAGACTAGAGTAAAGCTGGAAGACTACAGTCAAGCTGGAAGACTAGAGTAAAGCTGGAAGACTAGAGTAAAGCTTGAAGACTGAGTAAAGCTGAAGAAGTAAACTAGAACTAGAGTAAAAAGCAGTAAAGATTAGAGTAGAGCTGGAAGACTAGAGTAAAGCTGGAAGAAGAGTAAAGCTAGAGTAAAGCTGGAAGACTAGAGAGTAAAGCTGGAATACTACAGTAAAGCTGGAAGACTAGAGTAAAAAGCTAGAGGAAGACTGAGAAAAGAGTCAAGCTGGAAGACTTGAGTAAAGCTGGAAGACTAGAGTTAAGCTGGAAGACTAGAGTAAAGCTGGAAGACTAGAGTAAAGCTGGAAGTCTAGAGTAAAGCTGGAAGACTACAGTAAAGCTGGAAGACTAGAGTAAAGCTGGAATACTACAGTAAAGCTGCAAGACTAGAGTCAAGCTGGAATACTACAGTAAAGCTGGAAGACTAGAGACTAGTGTAAAGCTGCAAGACTAGAGTCAAGCTGGAAGACTAGAGTAAAGCTGGAAGACTAGAGTAAAGCTGGAAGACTAGAGTAAAGCTGGAAGACTAGAGTAAAGCTGGAAGACTAGATTAAAGCTGGAAGACTAGAGTAAAGCTGGAAGACTAGAGTAAAGCTGGAAGACTAGAGTAAAGCTGGAAGACTAGAGTAAAGATCGAAAACTAGAGTAAAGCTGGAAAACTAGAGTAAAGCTGGAAGACTAGAGTAAAGCTGGAAGACTAGATTAAAGCTGGAAGACTAGAGTAAAGCTGGAAGACTAGAGTAAAGCTGGAAGACTAGAGTAAAGCTGGAAGACTAGAGTAAAGCTGGAAGACTAGAGTAAAGCTGGAAGACTAGAGTAAAGCTGGAAGACTAGAGTAAAGCTGGAAGACTAGAGTAAAGCTGGAAGACTAGAGTAAAGCTGGAAGACTAGAGTAAAGCTGGAAGACTAGAGTAAAGCTGGAAGACTACAGTAAAGCTGGAAGACTAAAGTAAAGCTGGAAGACTAGAGTAAAGCTGGAAGACTAGAGTAAAGCTGGAAGACTAGAGTAAAGCTGGAAGACTAGAGTAGAGAGGGAAGACTAGAGTAAAGCTGGAAGACTTGAGAAAAGCTGGAAGACTAGAGTAAAGCTGGAAGACTAGAGTAAGGCTGGAAGACTACAGTAAAGCTGGAAGACTACAGTAAAGCTGGAAGACTAGAGTAAAGCTGGAAGTGTAGAGTAAAGCTGGAAGACTACAGTAAAGCTGGAAGACTACGGTAAAGCTATAAGTCTACAATAAAGCTGGAAGAGTAAAGCTGGAAGACTACAGTAAAGCTGGAAGACTACGGTAAAGCTGGAAGACTAGAGTAAAGCTGGAAGACTGCAGTAAAGCTGGAAGACTAGAGTAAAGCTGGAAGACTAGAGTGAAGCTGGAAGACTAGAGGAAAGCTGGAAGACTACAGTAAAACTGGAAGACTAGAGTAAAGCTCTAAGACTTAAGTAAAGATGGAAGACTACAGTAAAGCTGGAAGACTAGAGTCAAGCTGGAATGCTACAGTAAAGCTGGAAGACTAGAGTAAAGCTGGAAGACTAGAGTCAAGCTGGAAGACTAGAGCAAAGCTGGACGACTAGAGTAAAGCTGGAAGACTAGAGTAAAGCTGGAAGACTAGAGTAAAGCTGGAAGACTAGAGTAAAGCTCGAAGACTAGAGTAAAGCTGGAAGACTAGAGTAAAGCTTAAAGATTACACTAAAGCTGGAAGACTACAGTAAAGCTGGAAGACTAGAGTAAAGCTGGAAGACTAGAGTAAAGCTGGAAGACTACAGTAAAGCTGGAAGACTACAGTCAAGCTGGAAGACTTCAGTAAAGCTGGAAGACTGCAGTAAAGCTGGAAGACTACAGTAAAGCTGGAAGACTACAGTAAAGCTGAAAGGCTAGAGTAAAGCTGGAAGACTAGAGTAAAGCTGGAAGACTAGAGTAAAGCTGGAAGATAAGAGTAAAGCTGGAAGACTACAGTAAAGCTGGAAGACTAGAGTCAAGCTGGAATACTACAGTAAACCTGGAAGACTAGAGTCAAGCTGGAATACTACAGTAAAGCTGGAAGACTAGAGTAAAAGCTGGAAGACTAGAGTCAAGTTGGAAGACTAGAGTAAAGCTGGAAGACTAGAGTAAAGCCAGAAGACTAGAGAAAAGCTGGAAGACTAGAGTAAAGCTAAAGACTAGAGTAAAGCTGGAAGACTACAGTAAAGCTGGAAGACTAGAGTAAAGCTGGAAGACTAGAGTAAAGCTATAAGACTACAGTAAAGCTGGAAGATTAGAGTAAAGCTGGAAGACTAGAGAAAAGCAGGAAGACTAGAGTAAAGCTGGAAGACTAGAGTAAAGCTGGAAGACTACAGTAAAACTGGAAGACTATAGTGAAGCTGGAAGACAAGAGTAAAGCTGGAAGACTAGAGTAAAGCTGGAAGACTAGAGTAAAGCTGGAAGACTAGAGTAAAGCTGGAAGACTAGAGTAAAGCTGGAAGACTTGAGAAAAGCTGGAAGACTAGAGTAAAGCTGGAAGACTAGAGTAAAGCTGGAAGACTAGAGTAAAGCTGGAAGACTAGAGTAAAGCTGGAAGACTAGAGTAAAGCTGGAAGACTAGAGTAAAGCTGGAAGACTAGAGTAAAGCTGGAAGATTAGAGTAAAGCTGGAAGACTTGAGTAAAGCTGGAAGACTTGAGAAAAGCTGGAAGACTAGAGTAAAGCTGGAAGACTAGAGTAAAGCTGGAAGACTAGAGTAAAGCTGGAAGACTAGAGTAAAGCTGGAAGACTAGAGTAAAGCTGGAAGACTAGAGTAAAGCTGGAAGACTAGAGTAAAGCTGGAAGACTAGAGTAAAGCTGGAAGACTTGAGTAAAGCTGGAAGACTTGAGAAAAGCTGGAAGACTAGAGTAAAGCTGGAAGACTAGAGTAAAGCTGGAAGACTAGAGTAAAGCTGGAAGACTAGAGTAAAGCTGGAAGACTAGAGTAAAGCTGGAAGACTAAAGTAAAGCTGGAAGACTAGAGTAAAGCTGGAAGACTAGAGTAAAGCTGGAAGACTAGAGTAAAGAGGGAAGACTAGAGTAAAGCTGGAAGACTTGAGAAAAGCTGGAAGACTAGAGTAAAGCTGGAAGACTAGAGTAAGGCTGGAAGACTACAGTAAAGCTGGAACACTACAGTAAAGCTGGAACACTACAGTAAAGCCGGAAGACTAGAGTAAAGTTGGAAGACTAGAGTAAAGATGGAAGACCACAGTAAAGCTATAAGTCTACAATAAAGCTGGAAGAGTAGAGTAAAGCTGGAAGACTACAGTAAAGCTGGAAGACTACGGTAAAGTTGGAAGACTAGAGTAAAGCTGGAAGACTAGAGTAAAGCTGGAAGACTAGAGGAAAGCTGGAAGACTAGAGTAAAGCTGGAATACTACGGTAAAGCTGGAAGACTACAGTAAAGGTGCAAGACTTCAGTAAAGCTGGAAGACTACAGAAAAGCTGGAATACTACAGTAAAGCTGGAAGACTAGAGTAAAGCTGGAAGACTACAGTAAAGCTGGAAGACTGCAGTCAAGCTGGAAGACTACAGTAAAGCTGGAATACTGCAGTAAAGCTGGAAGACTAGAGTAAAGCTGGAAGACTAGAGTAAAGCTGGAAGACTAGAGTAAAGCTGGAAGACTAGAGAAAAGCTGGAAGACTAAAATAAAGCTGGAAGATTAGAGTAAAGCTGGAAGACTACAGTAAAGCTGGAAGACTGCAGTAAAGCTGGAAGACTACAGTAAAGCTTGAAGACTAGAGTAAAGCTGGAAGACTTGAGTAAAGCTGGAAGACTAGAGTAAAGCTGGAAAACTAGAGTAAAGCTGGAAGACTAGAGTAAAGCTGGAAGACTTGAGTAAAGCTGGAAGACTTGAGAAAAGCTGGAAGACTAGAGTAAAGCTGGAAGACTAGAGAAAAGCTGGAAGACTAGAGTAAAGCTGGAAGACTAGAGAAAAGCTGGAAGACTAGAGTAAAGCTGGAAGACTAGAGTAAAGCTGGAAGACTAGAGTAAAGCTGGAAGACTAAAGTAAAGCTGTAAGACTAGAGTAAAGCTGGAAGACTAGAGTAAAGCTGGAAGACTAGAGTAAAGCTGGAAGACTTGAGTAAAGCTGGAAGACTTGAGAAAAGCTGGAAGACTAGAGTAAAGCTGGAAGACTAGAGTAAAGCTGGAAGACTAAAGTAAAGCTGGAAGACTAGAGTAAAGCTGGAAGACTAGAGTAAAGCTGGAAGACTAGAGTAAAGCTGGAAGACTAAAGAGGGAAGACTAGAGTAAAGCTGGAAGACTTGAGAAAAGCTGGAAGACTACAGTAAAGCTGGAAGACTAAAGTAAAGCTGGAAGACTAGAGTAAAGCTGGAAGACTAGAGTAAAGCTGGAAGACTAGAGTAAAGCTGGAAGACTAAAGAGGGAAGACTATAGTAAAGCTGGAAGACTAGAGTAAGGCCGGAAGACTACAGTAAAGCTGGAAGACTACAGTAAAGCTGGAACACTACAGTAAAGCCGGAAGACTAGAGTAAAGCTGGAAGACTAGAGAAAAGATGGAAGACCACAGTAAAGCTATAAGTCTACAATAAATCTGGAAAAGTAGAGTAAAGCTGGAAGACTACAGTAAAGCTGGAAGACTACGGTAAAGCTGGAAGACTAGAGTAAAGCTGGAAGACTACAGTAAAGCTGGAAGACTACAGTAAAGCAGGAAGACTAGAGTAAAGCTGGAAGACTAGAGGAAAGCTGGAAGACTAGAGTAAAGCTGGAATACTATGGTAAAGCTGGAAGACTAGAGTAAAGGTGCAAGACTACAGTAAAGCTGGAAGACTACAGAAAAGCTGGAATACTACAGTAAAACTGGAAGACTAGATTAAAGCTGGAAGACTACAGTAAAGCTGGAAGAGTGCAGTCAAGCTGGAAGACTACAGTAAAGCTGGAAGACTGCAGTAAAGCTGGAAGACTACAGTAAAGCTGGAAGACTAGAGTAAAGCTGGAAGATTAGAGTAAAGCTGGAAGACTAGAGTAAAGCTGAAAGACTAAAATAAAGCTGGAAGATTAGAGTAAAGCTGGAAGACTACAGTAAAGCTGGAAGACTAGAGTCAAGCTGGAATACTAAAGTAAAGCTGGAAGACTAGAGTCAAGCTGGAAGACTATAGTAAACCTGGAAGACTAGAGTAAAGCTGGAAGACTAGAGTAAAGCTGGAAGACTTGAGTAAAGCTGGAAGACTTGAGAAAAGCTGGAAGACTAGAGTAAAGCTGGAAGACTAGAGTAAAGCTGGAAGACTAGATTAAAGCTGGAAGACTAGAGTAAAGCAGGAAGACTAGAGTAAAGCTGGAAGACTACAGTAAAACTGGAAGACTAAAGCAAAGCTGGAAGACTAGAGTAAAGCTGGAAGACTAGAGTAAAGCTGGAAGACTAGAGTAAAGCTGGAAGACTTGAGTAAAGCTGGAAGACTTGAGAAAAGCTGGAAGACTAGAGTAAAGCTGGAAGACTAGAGTAAAGCTGGAAGACTAGAGTAAAGCTGGAAGACTAGAGTAAAGCTGGAAGACTAGAGTAAAGCTGGAAGACTAAAGTAAAGCTGGAAGACTAGAGTAAAGCTGGAAGACTACAGTAAAGCTGGAAGACTAGAATATAGCTGGAAGACTAGAGTAAAAAGGGAAGACTAGAGTAAAGCTGGAAGACTTGAGAAAAGCTGGAAGACTAGAGTAAAGCTGGAAGACTAGAGTATGGCTGGAAGACTACAGTAAAGCTGGAAGACTACAGTAAAGCTGGAACACTACAGTAAAGCCGGAAGACTAGAGTAAAGCTGGAAGACTAGAGTAAAGATGGAAGACCACAGTAAAGCTATAAGTCTACAATAAAGCTGGAAGAGTAGAGTAAAGCTGGAAGACTACAGTAAAGCTGGAAGACTACGGTAAAGCTGGAAGACTAGAGTAAAGCTGGAAGACTACAGTAAAGCTGGAAGACTAGAGTAAAGCTGGAAGACTAGAGTAATGCTGGAAGACTTGAGGAAAACTGGAAGACTAGAGTAAAGATGGAATACTACGGTAAAGCTGGAAGACTACAGTAAAGGTGCAAGACTACAGTAAAGCTGGAAGACTACAGAAAAGCTGGAATACTACAGTAAAGCTGGAAGACTAGAGTAAAGCTGGAAGACTACAGTAAAGCTGGAAGACTCCAGACAAGCTGGAAGACTACAGTAAAGCTGGAAGACTGCAGTAAAGCTTGAAGACTACAGTAAAGCTGGAAGACTAAAGTAAAGCTGGAAGACTACAGTAAAGCTGGAAGACTAGAGTCAAGCTGGAAGACTATAGTAAACCTGGAAGACTAGAGTAAAGCTGGAAGACTAGAGTAAAGATGGAAGACTAGAGTAAAGCTGGAAGACTAGAGTAAAGCTGGAAGACTAGAGTAAAGCTGGAAGACAAGAGTAAAGCTGGAAGACTAGAGTAAAGCTGGAAGACTAAAGTAAAGCTGGAAGACTAGAGTAAAGCTGGAAGACTAGAGTAAAGCTGGAAGACTAGAGTAAAGCTGGAAGACTTGAGTAAAGCTGGAAGACTTGAGAAAAGCTGGAAGACAAGAGTAAAGCTGGAAGACTAGAGTAAAGCTGGAAGACTAGAGTAAAGCTGGAAGACAAGAGTAAAGCTGGAGGACTACAGTAAAGCTGGAAGACTAAAGTAAAGCTGGAAGACTTGAGTAAAGGTGGAAGACTAGAGTAAAGCTGGAAGACTAGAGTAAAGCTGGAAGACTAGAGTAAAGAGGGAAGACTAGAGTAAAGCTGGAAGACTTGAGAAAACCTGGAAGACTAGAGTAAAGCTGGAAGACTAGAGTAAGGCTGGAAGACTACAGTAAAGCTGGAAGACTACAGTAAAGCTGGAACACTACAGTAAAGCCGGATGACTAGAATAAAGCTGGAAGACTAGAGTAAAGATGGAAGACCAGAGTAAAGCTATAAGTCTACAATAGAGCTGGAAGAGTAGAGTAAAGCTGGAAGACTACAGTAAAGCTGGAAGACTACGGTAAAGCTGGAAGACTAGTGTAAAGCTGGAAGACTACAGTAAAGCTGGAAGACTAGAGTAAAGCTGGAAGACTAGAGTAAAGCTGGAAGACTAGAGGAAAGCTGGAAGACTAGAGTAAAGCTGGAATACTACGGTAAAGCTGGAAGAGTACAGTAAAGGTGCAAGACTACAGTAAAGCTGGAAGACTCCAGAAAAGCTGGAATACTACAGTAAAGCTGGAAGACTAGAGTAAAGCTGGAAGACTACAGTAAAGCTGGAAGACTGCAGTCAAGCTGGAAGACTACAGTAAAGCTGGAAGACTGCAGTAAAGCTGGAAGACTACAGTAAAGCTGGAAGACTAGAGTAAAGCTGGATGACTAGAGTAAAGCTGGAAGACTAGAGTAAAGCTGGAAGACTAGAGTAAAGCTGGAAGATTAGAGTAAAGCTGGAAGACTACAGTAAAGCTGGAAGACTAGAGTCAAGCTGGAAGACTAGAGTAAAGCTGGAAGACTAGAGTAAAGCTGGAAGACTAAAGTAAAGCTTGAAGACTACAGTAAAGCTGTAAGACTAGAGTAAAGCTGGAAGACTAGAGTAAAGCTGGAAGACTACAGTAAAGCAGGAAGACTAGAGTAAAGCTCTAAGACTAGAGTAAAGCTGGAAGACTAGAGTAAACCTGGAAGACTAGAGTAAAGCTGGAAGACTAGAGTAAAGCTGGAAGACAACAGTAAAGCTGGAAGATTAGAGTAAAGCTGGAAGACTAGAGAAAAGCAGGAAGACTAGAGTAAAGCTGGAAGACTAGAGTAAAGCTGGAAGACTAGAGTCAAGCTGGAATACTACAGTAAAGCTGGAAGACTAGAGTAAAGCTGGAAGACTAGAGTCAACCTGGAAGACTAGAGTAAAGCTGGAAGACTAGAGTAAAGCTGGAAGACTAGAGTAAAGCTGGAAGACTAGAGTAAAGCTGGAAGACTACAGTAAAGCTGGAAGACTAGAGTAAAGCTGGAAGACTACAGTAAAGCTGGAAGAGTAGAGTCAAGCTGGAATACTACAGTAAAGCTGCAAGACTAGAGTCAAGCTGGAATACTACAGTAAAGCTGGAAGACTAGAGTAAAGCTGCAAGACTAGAGTCAAGCTGGAAGACTAGAGTAAAGCTGGAAGACTAGAGTAAAGCTGGAAGACTAGAGTAAAGCTGGAAGACTAGAGTAAAGCTGGAAGACTAGATTAAAGCTGGAAGACTAGAGTAAAGCTTGAAGACTAGAGTAAAGCTGGAAGACTAGAGTAAAGATCGAAAACTAGAGTAAAGCTGGAAGACTACAGTAAAGCTGGAAGACTAGAGTCAAGCTGGAATACTGCAGTAAAGCTGCAAGACTAGAGTCAAGCTGGAATACTACAGTAAAGCTGGAAGACTAGAGTAAACCTGGAAGACTAGAGTAAAGCTGGAAGACTAGAGTAAAGCTGGAAGACTAGAGTAAAGCTGGAAGACTAGAGTAAAGCTGGAAGACTAGAGTAAAGCTGGAAGACTAGATTAAAGCTGGAAGACTAGAGTAAAGCTGGAAGACTAGAGTAAAGCTGGAAGACTAGAGTAAAGCTGGAAGACTAGAGTAAAGATCGAAAACTAGAGTAAAGCTGGAAGACTACAGTAAAGCTTGAAGATTAGAGTAAAGCTGGAAGACTAGAAAAAAGCAGGAAGACTAGAGTAAAGCTGGAAGACTAGAGTAAAGCTGGAGGACTAGAGTAAAGCTGGAAGATTATAGTAAAGCTGGAAAACTAGAGCAAAGCTGGAAGACTAGAGCAAAACTGGAAGACTAGAGTAAAGCTGGAAGACTAGAGTAAAGCTGGAAGACTGGAGTAAAGCTGGAAGACTAGAGTAAAGCTGGAAGACAAGTGAAAAGCTGGAAGACTAGAGCAAAGCTGGAAGACTAGAGTAAGGCTGGAAGACTAGAGAAAAGTTGGAAGACTACAATAAAGCTGGAACACTACAGTAAAGCTGGAAGACTAGAGTAAATCTGGAAGACTAGAGTCAAGCTGGAAGACTAGAGTAAAGCTGGACGACTAGAGTAAAGCTGGAAGACTAGAGTAAAGCTGGAAGACTAGAGTAAAGCTGGAAGAATAGAGTAAAGCTGGAAGACTATAGTAAAGCTGTAAGACTAGAGTAAAGCTGGAAGACTAGAGTAAAGCTGGAAGACTACAGTAAAACTGGAAGACTAGAGTAAAGCTCTAAGACTTAAGTAAAGCTGGAAGACTAGAGTAAACCTGGAAGACTAGAGTAAAGCTGGAAGACTAGAGTAAAGCTGAAAGACTACAGTAAAGCTGGAAGATTAGAGTAAAGCTGGAAAAATAGAGAAAAGCTGGAAGACTAGAGAAAAGCAGGAAGACTAGAGAAAAGCAGGAAGACTAGAGTAAATCTGGAAGACTAGAGTAAAGCTGGAAGACTCGAGAAAAGCTGGAAGACTAGAGTAAAGCTGGAAGACTAGAGAAAAGCTGGAAGACTACAGTAAAGCTGGAAGACTAGAGTAAAGCTTAAAGACTACACTAAAGCTGGAAGACTACAGTAAAGCTGGAAGACAACAGTAAAGCGGGAAGACTAGAGTAAAGCTGGAAGACTACAGTAAAGCTGGAAGACTACAGTCAAGCTGGAAGACTTCAGTAAAGCTGGGAGACTGCAGTAAAGCTGGAAGACTACAGTAAAGCTGGAAGACTACAGTAAAGCTGAAAGACTAGAGTAAAGCTGGAAGACTAGAGTAAAGCTGGAAGACTAGAGTAAAGCTGGAAGATTAGAGTAAAGCTGGAAGACTACAGTAAAGCTGGAAGACTAGAGTCAAGCTGGAATACTACAGTAAAGCTGGAAGACTAGAGCAAAGCTTAAAGACTACACTAAAGCTGGAAAACTACAGTAAAGCTGGAAGACAACAGTAAAGCGGGAAGACTAGAGTAAAGCTGGAAGACTACAGTAAAGCTGGAAGACTACAGTCAAGCTGGAAGACTAGAGTAAATCTGGAAGACTAGAGTAAAGCTGGAAAACTAGAGTAAAGCTGGAAAAATAGAGAAAAGCTGGAAGACTAGAGAAAAGCAGGAAGACTAGAGTAAATCTGGAAGACTAGAGTAAAGCTGGAAGACTCGAGTAAAGCTGGAAGACTAGAGTAAAGCTGGAAGACTAGAGTAAAGCTGGAAGACTTTAAAAAAGCTGGAAGACTAGAGTAAAGCTGGAAGACTAGAGTAAACCTGGAAGACTACAGTAAAGCTGGAAGACTAGAGAAAAGCTTAAAGACTACACTAAAGCTGGAACACTACAGTAAAGCTGGAAGACAACTGTGAAGCGGGAAGACTAGAGTAAAGCTGGAAGACTACAGTCAAGCTGGAAGACTACAGTCAAGCTGGAAGACTAGAGTAAAGCTGGAAGACTACAGTAAAGCTGGAAGATTAGAGTAAAGCTGGAAAAATAGAGAAAAGCTGGAAGACTAGAGAAAAGCAGGAAGACTAGAGTAAAGCTGGAAGACTAGAGTAAAGCTGGAAGACTCCAGTAAAGCTGGAAGACTAGAGTAAAGCTGGAAGACTAGAGTAAAGCTGGAAGACTTGAGAAAAGCTGGAAGACTAGAGTAAAGCTGGAAGACTAGAGTAAACCTGGAAGACTACAGTAAAGCTGGAAGACTAGAGTAAAGCTTAAAGACTACACTAAAGCTGGAAGACTACAGTAAAGCTGGAAGACAACAGTAAAGCGGGAAGACTAGAGTAAAGCTCGAAGACTACAGTAAAGCTGGAAGACTACAGTCAAGCTGGAAGACTAGAGTAAAGCTGGAAGACTAGAGTAAAGCTGGAAGACTAGAGTAAAGCTGGAAGACTAGAGTAAAGCTGGAAGACTTGAGTAAAGCTGGAAGACTTGAGAAAAGCTGGAAGACTAGAGTAAAGCTGGAAGACTAGAGTAAAGCTGGAAGACTAGAGTAAAGCTGGAAGACTAGAGTAAAGCTGGAAGACTAGAGTAAAGCTGGAAGACTACAGTAAAGCTGGAAGACTAAAGTAAAGCTGGAAGACTTGAGTAAAGCTGGAAGACTAGAGTAAAGCTGGAAGACTAGAGTAAAGCTGGAAGACTTGAGTAAAGCTGGAAGACTTGAGAAAAGCTGGAAGACTAGAGTAAAGCTGGAAGACTAGAGTAAAGCTGGAAAACTAGAGTAAAGCTGGAAGACTAGAGTAAAGCTGGAAGACTACAGTAAAGCTGGAAGACTAAAGTAAAGCTGGAAGACTAGAGTAAAGCTGGAAGACTAGAGTAAAGCTGGAAGACTAGAGTAAAGCTGGAAGACTAGAGTAAAGAGGGAAGACTAGAGTAAAGCTGGAAGACTTGAGAAAAGCTGGAAGACTAGAGTAAAGCTGGAAGACTAGAGTAAGGCTGGAAGACTACAGTAAAGCTGGAAGACTACAGTAAAGCTGGAGCACTACAGTAAAGCCGGAAGACTAGAGTAAAGCTGGAAGACTAGAGTAAAGATGGAAGACCACAGTAAAGCTATAAGTCTACAATAAAGCTGGAAGAGTAGAGTAAAGCTGGAAGACTACAGTAAAGCTGGAAGACTACGGTAAAGCTGGAAGACTTGAGTAAAGCTGGAAGACTACAGTAAAGCTGGAAGACTTGAGTAAAGCTGGAAGACTAGAGTAAAGCTGGAAGACTAGAGTAAAGCTGGAAGACTAGAGTAAAGCTGGAAGACTAGAGGAAAGCTGGAAGACTAGAGTAAAGCTGGAATACTACGGTAAAGCTGGAAGACTACAGTAAAGGTGCAAGACTACAGTAAAGCTGGAAGACTACAGAAAAGCTGGAATACTACAGTAAAGCTGGAAGACTAGAGTAAAGTTGGAAGGCTAGAGTAAAGCTGGAAGACTAGAGTAAAGATCGAAAACTAGAGTAAAGCTGGAAGACTACAGTAAAGCTGGAAGACTAGAGTAAAGCTGGAAGACTACAGTAAAGCTGGAAGACTAGAGTAAAGCTGGAAGACTAGAGTCAAGCTGGAAGACTAGAGTAAAGCTGGAAGACTAGAGTAAAGCTGGAAGACTAGAGTAAAGCTGGAAGACTAGAGTAAAGCTGGAAGACTAGAGTAAAGCTGGAAGACTAGAGTAAAGCTGGAAGACTAGAGTAAAGCTGGAAGACTAGAGTAAAGCTGGAAGACTAGAGTAAAGCTGGAAGACTAGAGTAAAGCTGGAAGACTAGAGTAAAGCTGGAAGACTAGAGTAAAGCTGGAAGACTACAGTAAAGCTGGAAGACTAGAGTAAAGCTGGAAGACTAGAGTAAAGCTGGAAGACTAGAGTAAAGCTGGAAGACTAGAGTAAAGCTGGAAGACTAAAGCTGGAAGACTAGATTAAAGCTGGAAGACTAGAGTAAAGCTGGAAGACTAGAGTAAAGCTGGAAGACTAGAGTAAAGATCGAAAACTAGAGTAAAGCTGGAAGACTAAGACTAGAGCAAAACTGGAAGACTAGAGTAAAGCTGGAAGACTGGAGTAAAGCTGGAAGACTAGAGTAAAGCTGGAAGACAAGTGAAAAGCTGGAAGACTAGAGCAAAGCTGGAAGACTAGAGTAAGGCTGGAAGACTAGAGTAAAGCTGGAATACTAGATTAAAGCTGAAAGACTAGAGTAAAGCTGGAAGACTAGAGTAAAGCTGGAAGACTAGAGTAAAGATGGAAGACTAGAGTCAAGCTGGAAGACTAGAGTAAAGTTGGAAGACTAGAGTAAAGCTGGAAGACTAGAGTAAAGCTGGAAGACTAGAGTAAAGCTGGAAGAATAGAGTAAAGCTGGAAGACTATAGTAAAGCTGGAAGACTAGAGTAAAGCTAGAAGACTAGAGTAAAGCTGGAAGACTACAGTAAAACTGGAAGACTAGAGTAAAGCTCTAAGACTTAAGTAAAGCTTTAAGACTAGAGTAAACCTGGAAGACTAGAGTAAAGCTGGAAGACTTGAATAAAGCTGGAAGACTACAGTAAAGCTGGAACACTACAGTAAAGCCGGAAGACTAGAATAAAGCTTGAAGACTAGAGTAAAGATGGAAGACCAGAGTAAAGCTATAAGTCTACAATAGAGCTGGAAGAGTAGAGTAAAGCTGGAAGACTACAGTAAAGCTGGAAGACTACGGTAAAGCTGGAAGACTAGAGTAAAGCTGGAAGACTACAGTAAAGCTGGAAGACTAGAGTAAAGCTGGAAGACTAGAGTAAAGCTGGAAGACTAGAGGAAAGCTGGAAGACTAGAGTAAAGCTGGAATACTACGGTAAAGCTGGAAGACTACAGTAAAGGTGCAAGACTACAGTAAAGCTGGAAGACTACAGAAAAGCTGGAATACTACAGTAAAGCTGGAAGACTAGAGTAAAGCTGGAAGACTACAGTAAAGCTGGAAGACTGCAGTCAAGCTGGAAGACTAGAGTAAAGCTGGAAGACTGCAGTAAAGCTGGAAGACTACAGTAAAGCTGGAAGACTAGAGTAAAGCTGGATGACTAGAGTAAAGCTGGAAGACTAGAGTAAAGCTGGAAGACTAGAGTAAAGCTGGAAGATTAGAGAAAAGCTGGAAGACTACAGTAAAGCTGGAACACTAGAGTCAAGCTGGAATACTAAAGTAATGCTGGAAGACTAGAGTAAAGCTGGAAGACTAGAGTCAAGCTGGAAGACTAGAGTAAAGCTGGAACACTAAAGTAAAGCTCTAAGACTAGAGTAAAGCTGGAAGACAAGAGTAAACCTGGAACACTAAAGTAAAGCTCTAAGACTAGAGTAAAGCTGGAAGACTAGAGTAAACCTGGAAGACTATAGTAAAGCTGGAAGACTAGAGTAAAGCTGGAAGACAACAGTAAAGCTGGAAGATTAGAGTAAAGCTGGAAGACTAGAGAAAAGCAGGAAGACTAGAGTAAAGCTGGAAGACTAGAGTAAAGCTGGAAGACTAGAGTCAAGCTGGAATACTACAGTAAAGCTGGAAGACTAGAGTAAAGCTGGAAGACTAGAGTCAAGCTGGAAGACTAGAGTAAAGCTGGAAGACTAGAGTAAAGCTGGAAGACTAGAGTAAAGCTGGAAGACTAGAGTAAAGCTGGAAGACTACAGTAAAGCTGGAAGACTAGAGTAAAGCTGGAAGACTACAGTAAAGCTGGAAGAGTAGAGTCAAGCTGGAATACTACAGTAAAGCTGCAAGACTAGAGTCAAGCTGGAATACTACAGTAAAGCTGGAAGACTAGAGTAAAGCTGCAAGACTAGAGTCAAGCTGGAAGACTAGAGTAAAGCTGGAAGACTAGAGTAAAGCTGGAAGACTAGAGTAAAGCTGGAAGACTAGAGTAAAGCTGGAAGACTAGAGTAAAGCTGGAAGACTAGAGTAAAGCTGGAAGACTAGAGTAAAGCTGGAAGACTAGAGTAAAGATCGAAAACTAGAGTAAAGCTGGAAGACTACAGTAAAGCTGGAAGACTAGAGTCAAGCTGGAATACTACAGTAAAGCTGCAAGAGAAGACTAGAGTAAAGCTGGAAGACTAGAGTAAAGCTGGAAGACTAGAGTAAAGCTGGAAGACTAGAGTAAAGCTGGAAGACTAGAGTAAAGCTGGAAGACTAGAGTAAAGCTGGAAGACTAGAGTAAAGCTGGAAGACTAGATTAAAGCTGGAAGACTAGAGTAAAGCTGGAAGACTAGAGTAAAGCTGGAAGACTAGAGTAAAGATCGAAAACTAGAGTAAAGCTGGAAGACTACAGTAAAGCTTGAAGATTAGAGTAAAGCTATAAGACTAGAAAAAAGCAGGAATACTAGAGTAAAGCTGGAAGACTAGAGTAAAGCTGGAGGACTAGAGTAAAGCTGGAAGATTATAGTAAAGCTGGAAAGCTAGAGCCAAGCTGGAAGACTAGAGCAAAACTGGAAGACTAGAGTAAAGCTGGAAGACTAGAGTAAAGCTGGAAGACTGGAGTAAAGCTGGAAGACTAGAGTAAAGCTGGAAGACAAGTGAAAAGCTGGAAGACTAGAGTAAAGCTGGAAGACTAGAGTAAGGTTGGAAGACTAGAGAAAAGCTGGAAGACTACAATAAAGCTGGATCACTACAGTAAAGCTGGAAGACTAGAGTAAATCTGGAAGACTAGAGTAAAGCTGGAAGACTAGAGTCAAGCTGGAAGACTAGAGTAAAGCTGGACGACTAGAGTAAAGCTGTAAGACTAGAGTAAAGCTGGAAGACTAGAGTAAAGCTGGAAGACTAGAGTAAAGCTGGAAGACTACAGTAAAGCTGTAAGACTAGAGTAAAGCTGGAAGACTAGAGTAAAGCTGGAAGACTAGAGTAAAGCTGGAAGACTAGAGTAAAGCTGAAAGACTACAGTAAAGCTGGAAGATTAGAGTAAAGCTGGAAAAATAGAGAAAAGCTGGAAGACTAGAGAAAAGCAGGAAGACTAGAGTAAATCTGGAAGACTAGAGTAAAGCTGGAAGACTCGAGAAAAGCTGGAAGACTAGAGTAAAGCTGGAAGACTAGAGTAAAGCTGGAAGACTTGAGAAAAGCTGGAAGACTAGAGTAAAGCTGGAAGAATAGAGTAAACCTGGAAGACTACAGTAAAGCTGGAAGACTAGAGTAAAGCTTAAAGACTACACTAAAGCTGGAAGACTACAGTAAAGCTGGAAGACAACAGTAAAGCGGGAAGACTAGAGTAAAGCTGGAAGACTACAGTAAAGCTGGAAGACTACAGTCAAGCTGGAAGACTTCAGTAAAGCTGGGAGACTGCAGTAAAGCTGGAAGACTACAGTAAAGCTGGAAGACTACAGTAAAGCTGAAAGACTAGAGTAAAGCTGGAAGACTAGAGTAAAGCTGGAAGACTAGAGTAAAGCTGGAAGATTAGAGTAAAGCTGGAAGACTACAGTAAAGCTGGAAGACTAGAGTCAAGCTGGAATACTACAGTAAAGCTGGAAGACTAGAGCAAAGCTTAAACACTACACTAAAGCTGGAAAACTACAGTAAAGGTGGAAGACAACATTAAAGCGGGAAGACTAGAGTAAAGCTGGAAGACTACAGTAAAGCCGGAAGACTACAGTCAAGCTGGAAGACTAGAGTAAAGCTGGAAGACTAGAGTAAAGCTGGAAAACTAGAGTAAATCTGGAAAAATAGAGAAAAGCTGGAAGACTAGAGAAAAGCAGGAAGACTAGAGTAAATCTGGAAGACTAGAGTAAAGCTGGAAGACTCGAGTAAAGCTGGAAGACTAGAGTAAAGCTGGAAGACTAGAGTAAAGCTGGAAGACTTTAAAAAAGCTGGAAGACTAGAGTAAAGCTGGAAGACTAGAGTAAACCTGGAAGACTACAGTAAAGCTGGAAGACTAGAGAAAAGCTTAAAGACTACAGTAAAGCTGGAAGACAACTGTGAAGCGGGAAGACTAGAGTAAAGCTGGAAGACTACAGTCAAGCTGGAAGACTACAGTCAAGCTGGAAGACTAGAGTAAAGCTGGAAGACTACAGTAAAGCTGGAAGATTAGAGTAAAGCTGGAAAAATAGAGAAAAGCTGGAAGACTAGAGAAAAGCAGGAAGACTAGAGTAAATCTGGAAGACTAGAGTAAAGCTGGAAGACTCCAGTAAAGCTGGAAGACTAGAGTAAAGCTGGAAGACTAGAGTAAAGCTGGAAGACTTGAGAAAAGCTGGAAGACTAGAGTAAAGCTGGAAGACTAGAGTAAACCTGGAAGACTACAGTAAAGCTGGAAGACTAGAGTAAAGCTTAAAGACTACACTAAAGCTGGAAGACTACAGTAAAGCTGGAAGACAACAGTAAAGCGGGAAGACTAGAGTAAAGCTCGAAGACTACAGTAAAGCTGGAAGACTACAGTCAAGCTGGAAGACTAGAGTAAAGCTGGAAGACTAGAGTAAAGCTGGAAGACTAGAGTAAAGCTGGAAGACTAGAGTAAAGCTGGAAGACTAGAGTAAAGCTGGAAGACTTGAGTAAAGCTGGAAGACTAGAGTAAAGCTGGAAGACTAGAGTAAAGCTGGAAGACTAGAGTAAAGCTGGAAGACTAGAGTAAAGCTGGAAGACTAGAGTAAAGCTGGAAGACTACAGTAAAGCTGGAAGACTAAAGTAAAGCTGGAAGACTTGAGTAAAGCTGGAAGACTAGAGTAAAGCTGGAAGACTAGAGTAAAGCTGGAAGACTAGAGTAAAGAGGGAAGACTAGAGTAAAGCTGGAAGACTTGAGAAAAGCTGGAAGACTAGAGTAAAGCTGGAAGACTAGAGTAAGGCTGGAAGACTACAGTAAAGCTGGAAGACTACAGTAAAGCTGGAGCACTACAGTAAAGCCGGAAGACTAGAGTAAAGCTGGAAGACTAGAGTAAAGATGGAAGACCACAGTAAAGCTATAAGTCTACAATAAAGCTGGAAGAGTAGAGTAAAGCTGGAAGGCTAGAGTAAAGATCGAAAACTAGAGTAAAGCTTGAAGACTACAGTAAAGCTGGAAGACTAGAGTAAAGCTGGAAGACTAGAGTAAAGCTGGAAGACTAGAGTAAAGCTGGAAGACTAGAGTAAAGCTGGAAGACTAGAGGAAAGCTGGAAGACTAGAGTAAAGCTGGAATACTACGGTAAAGCTGGAAGACTACAGTAAAGGTGCAAGACTACAGTAAAGCTGGAAGACTACAGAAAAGCTGGAATACTACAGTAAAGCTGGAAGACTAGAGTAAAGCTGGAAGACTACAGTAAAGCTGGAAGACTAGAGTAAAGCTGGAAGACTACAGTAAAGCTGGAAGACTACAGTAAAGCTGGAAACCTACAGTAAAGCTGGAAGACTAGAGTAAAGCTGGAAGACTAGAGTAAAGCTGGAAGACTAGAGTAAAGCTGGAAGACTAGAGTAAAGCTGGAAGACTAAAATAAAGCTGGAAGATTAGAGTAAAGCTGGAAAACTACAGTAAAGCTGGAAGACTAGAGTCAAGCTGGAATACTAGAGTAAAGCTGGAAGACTAGAGTAAAGCTGGAAGACTAGAGTAAAGCTGGAAGACTAGAGTAAAGCTGGAAGACTAGAGTAAAGCTGGAAGACTAGAGTAAAGCTGGAAGACTAGAGTAAAGCTGGAATACTACAGTAAAGCTGGAAGACTAGAGTCAAGCTGGAAGACTACAGTAAAGCTGGAAGACTAGAGTAAAGCTGGAAGACTAGAGTAAAGCTGGAAGACTAGAGTAAAGCTGGAAGACTAGAGTAAAGCGGGAAGACTAGAGTAAAGCTGGAAGACTAGAGTAAAGCTGGAAGACTAGAGTAAAGCTGGAAGACTAGAGTAAAGCCGGAAGACTGGAGTAAAGCTGGAAGACTACAGTAAAGCTGGAAGACTAAAATAAAGCTGGAAGACTACGGTAAAGTTGGAAGACTAGAGTAAAGCTGGAAGACTAGAGTAAAGCTGGAAGACTAGAGGAAAGCTGGAAGACTAGAGTAAAGCTGGAAGTTTATAGTAAAGCTGGAAAACTAGAGCAAAGCTGGAAGACTAGAGCAAAACTGGATGACTAGAGTAAAGCTGGAAGACTAGAGTAAAGCTGGAAGACTGGAGTAAAGCTGGAAGACTAGAGTAAAGCTGGAAGACTAGAGAAAAGCTGGAAGACTAGAGAAAAGCTGGAAGACTAGAGTAAGGCTGGAAGACTAGAGAAAAGTTGGAAGACTACAATAAAGCTGGATCACTACAGTAAAGCTGGAAGACTAGAGTCAAGCTGGAAGACTAGAGTAAAGCTGGACGACTAGAGTAAAGCTGTAAGACTAGAGTAAAGCTGGAAGACTAGAGTAAAGCTGGAAGACTAGAGTAAAGCTGGAAGACTACAGTAAAGCTGTAAGACTAGAGTAAAGCTGGAAGACTTGAGTAAAGCTGGGAGACTACAGTAAAACTGGAAGACTAGAGTAAAGCTCTAAGACTTAAGTAAAGCTGGAAGACTAGAGTAAACCTGGAAGACTAGAGTAAAGCTGGAAGACTAGAGTAAAGCTGGAAGACTAGAGTAAAGCTGGAAGACTAGAGTAAAGCTGGAAGACTAGAGTAAAGCTGGAAGACTAGAGAAAAGCTGGAAGACTAGAGTAAAGCTGGAAGACTAGAGTAAAGCTGGAAGACTAGAGTAAAGCTGGAAGACTACAGTAAAGCTGGAAGACTAGAGTAAAGCTGGAAGACTACAGTAAAGCTGGAAGACTACAGTCAAGCTGGAAGACTTCAGTAAAGCTGGGAGACTGCAGTAAAGCTGGAAGACTACAGTAAAGCTGGAAGACTACAGTAAAGCTGAAAGACTAGAGTAAAGCTGGAAGACTAGAGTAAAGCTGGAAGACTAGAGTAAAGCTGGAAGATTAGAGTAAAGCTGGAAGACTACAGTAAAGCTGGAAGACTAGAGTCAAGCTGGAATACTACAGTAAAGCTGGAAGACTAGAGCAAAGCTTAAAGACTACACTAAAGCTGGAAGACTACAGTAAAGCTGGAAGACAACAGTAAAGCGGGAAGACTAGAGTAAAGCTGGAAGACTACAGTAAAGCTGGAAGACTACAGTCAAGCTGGAAAACTAGAGTAAAGCTGGAAGACTAGAGTAAAGCTGGAAGACTAGAGTAAAGCTGGAAAAATAGAGAAAAGCTGGAAGACTAGAGAAAAGCAGGAAGACTAGAGTAAATCTGGAAGACTAGAGTAAAGCTGGAAGACTCGAGTAAAGCTGGAAGACTAGAGTAAAGCTGGAAGACTAGAGTAAAGCTGGAAGACTTGAGAAAAGCTGGAAGACTAGAGTAAAGCTGGAAGACTAGAGTATACCTGGAAGACTACAGTAAAGCTGGAAGACTAGAGAAAAGCTTAAAGACTACACTAAAGCTGGAAGACTACAGTAAAGCTGGAAGACAACTGTGAAGCGGAAAAACTAGAGTAAAGCTGGAAGACTACAGTAAAGCTGGAAGACTACAGTCAAGCTGGAAGACTAGAGTAAAGCTGGAAGACTACAGTAAAGCTGGAAGATTAGAGTAAAGCTGGAAAAATAGAGAAAAGCTGGAAGACTAGAGAAAAGCAGGAAGACTAGAGTAAATCTGGAAGACTAGAGTAAAGCTGGAAGACTCCAGTAAAGCTGGAAGACTAGAGTAAAGCTGGAAGACTAGAGTAAAGCTGGAAGACTTGAGAAAAGCTGGAAGACTAGAGTAAAGCTGGAAGACTAGAGTAAACCTGGAAGACTACAGTAAAGCTGGAAGACTAGAGTAAAGCTTAAAGACTACACTAAAGCTGGAAGACTACAGTAAAGCTGGAAGACAACAGTAAAGCGGGAAGACTAGAGTAAAGCTCGAAGACTACAGTAAAGCTGGAAGACTACAGTCAAGCTGGAAGACTAGAGTAAAGCTGGAAGACTAGAGTAAAGCTGGAAGACTAGAGTAAAGCTGGAAGACTAGAGTAAAGCTGGAAGACTTGAGTAAAGCTGGAAGACTTGAGAAAAGCTGGAAGACTAGAGTAAAGCTGGAAGACTAGAGTAAAGCTGGAAAACTAGAGTAAAGCTGGAAGACTAGAGTAAAGCTGGAAGACTACAGTAAAGCTGGAAGACTAAAGTAAAGCTGGAAGACTTGAGTAAAGCTGGAAGACTAGAGTAAAGCTGGAAGACTAGAGTAAAGCTGGAAGACTAGAGTAAAGAGGGAAGACTAGAGTAAAGCTGGAAGACTTGAGAAAAGCTGGAAGACTAGAGTAAAGCTGGAAGACTAGAGTAAGGCTGGAAGACTACAGTAAAGCTGGAAGACTACAGTAAAGCTGGAACACTACAGTAAAGCCGGAAGACTAGAGTAAAGATGGAAAACCACAGTAAAGCTATAAGTCTACAATAAAGCTGGAAGAGTAGAGTAAAGCTGGAAGACTACAGTAAAGCTGGAAGACTACGGTAAAGCTGGAAGACTACGGTAAAGCTGGAAGACTTGAGTAAAGCTGGAAGACTACAGTAAAGCTGGAAGACTTGAGTAAAGCTGGAAGACTAGAGTTAAGCTGGAAGACTAGAGTAAAGCTGGAAGACTAGAGTAAAGCTGGAAGACTACAGGAAAGCTGGAAGACTAGAGTAAAGCTGGAATACTATAGTAAAGCTGGAAGACTACAGTAAAGTTGCAAGACTACAGTAAAGCTGGAAGACTACAGAAAAGCTGGAATACTACAGTAAAGCTGGAAGACTAGAGTAAAGCTGGAAGACTACAGTAAAGCTGGAAGACTGCAGTCAAGCTGGAAGACTAGAGTAAAGCTGGAAGACTGCAGTAAAGCTGGAAGACTACAGTAAAGCTGGAAGACTAGAGTAAAGCTGGAAGACTAGAGTAAAGCTGGAAGACTAGAGTAAAGCTGGAAGACTAGAGTAAAGCTGGAAGACTAGAGTAAAGCTGGAAGACTACAGTAAAGCTGGAAGACTAGAGTAAAGCTGGAAGACTAAAGTAAAGCTGGAAGACTAGAGTAAAGCTGGAAGACTAGAGTAAAGCTGGAAGACTAGAGTAAAGCTGGAACACTAAAGTAAAGCTCTAAGACTAGAGTAAAGCTGGAAGACAAGAGTAAACCTGGAACACTAAAGTAAAGCTCTAAGACTAGAGTAAAGCTGGAAGACTAGAGTAAACCTGGAAGACTATAGTAAAGCTGGAAGACTAGAGTAAAGCTGGAAGACAACAGTAAAGCTGGAAGATTAGAGTAAAGCTGGAAGACTAGAGAAAAGCTGGAAGACTAGAGAAAAGCAGGAAGACTAGAGTAAAGCTGGAAGACTAGAGTAAAGCTGGAAGACTAGAGTCAAGCTGGAATACTACAGTAAAGCTGGAAGACTAGAATAAAGCTGGAAGACTAGAGTCAACCTGGAAGACTAGAGTAAAGCTGGAAGACTACAGTAAAGCTGGAAGACTAGAGTAAAGCTGGAAGACTACAGTAAAGATGGAAGAGTAGAGTCAAGCTGGAATACTACAGTAAAGCTGCAAGACTACAGTCAAGCTGGAAGACTACAGTAAAGCTGGAAGACTAGAGTAAAGCTGGAAGACTAGAGTAAAGCTGGAAGACTAGAGTAAAGCTGGAAGACTAGAGTAAAGCTGGAAGACTAGAGTAAAGCTGGAAGAGCTGGAAGACTAGAGTAAAGCTGGAAGACTAGAGTAAAGCTGGAAGACTAGAGTAAAGCTGGAAGACTAGAGTAAAGCTGGAAGTCTACTGGAAGACTAGAGTAAAGCTGGAAGACTAGATTGAAGCTGGAAGACTAGAGTAAAGCTGGAAGACGAGAGTAAAGCTGGAAGACTAGAGTAAAGCTGGAAGACTAGAGTAAAGCTGGAAGACTAGAGTAAAGCTGGAAGCTAGAGTAAAGCTGGAAGACTAGAGTAAAGCTGGAAGACTAGAGTAAAGCTGTAAAGACTAGAGTAAAGCTGGAAGACTAGAGTAAAGCTGGAAGACTAGAGTAAAGCTGGAAGACTAGAGTAAAGCTGGAAGACTAGAGTAAAGCTGGAAGACTAGAGTAAAGCTGGAAGACTAGAGTCAAGCTGGAAGACACTACAGTAAAGCTGGAAGACTAGAGTAAAGCTGAAAGACTACAGTAAAGCTGTAAGACTAGAGTAAAGCTGGAAGACTAGAGTAAAGCTGGAAGACTAGAGTAAAGCTGGAAGACTACAGTAAAGCTGGAAGACTACAGTAAAGCTGGAAGACTAGAGTAAAGCTGGAAGACTACAGTAAAGCTGGAAGACTAGAGTAAAGCTGGAAGACTAGAGTAAAGCTGGAAGACTAGAGTAAAGCTGGAAGACTAGAGTAAAGCTGGAAGACTAGAGTAAAGCTGGAAGACTAGAGTAAAGCTGGAAGACTAGAGTAAAGCTGGAAGACTAGAGTAAAGCTGGAAGACTAGAGTAAAGCTGGAAGACTAGATTAAAGCTGGAAGACTAGAGTAAAGCTGGAAGACTACAGTAAAGCTGGAAGATTAGAGTAAAGCTGGAAGACTAGAAAAAAGCAGGATGACTAGAGTAAAGATGGAAGACTAGAGTAAAGCTGGAGGACTAGAGTAAAGCTGGAAGATTATAGTAAAGCTGGAAAACTAGAGCAAAGCTGGAAGACTAGAGCAAAACTGGAAGACTAGAGTAAAGCTGGAAGACTAGAGTAAAGCTGGAAGACTGGAGTAAAGCTGGAAGACTAGAGTAAAGCTGGAAGACAAGGGAAAAGCTGGAAGACTAGAGTAAAGCTGGAAGACTAGAGTAAGGCTGGAAGACTAGAGAAAAGCTGGAAGACTACAATAAAGCTGGAACACTGCAGTAAAGCTGGAAGACTAGAGTAAATCTGGAAGACTACAGTAAAGATGGAAGACTGCAGTAAAGCTGGAAGTCTACAGTAAAGCTGGAAGAGTAGAGTAAAGCTGGAAGACTACAGTAAAGCTGGAAGACTATAGTAAAGCTGGAAGACTACAGTAAAGCTGGAAGACTAAAGTCAAGCTGGAAGACTAGAGTCAAGCTGGAAGACTAGAGTAAAGCTGGAAGACTAGAGTAAAGCAGGAAGACTACAGTAAAGCTGGAAGACTAGAGTAAAGCTGGAGGACTAGAGTGAAGCTGGAAGACAAGAGTAAAACTGGAAGACTAGACGAAAGCTGGAAGACTAGAGTAAAGCTGTAAGACTAAAGTAAAGCTGGAAGACTAGAGTCAAGCTGGAATACTACAGTAAATCTGGAAGAGTAGAGTAAAGCTGGAAGACTAGACTCAAGCTGGAAGACTAGAGTAAAGCTGGAAGACTAGAGTAAAGCTGGAAGACTAGAGTAAAGCTGGAAGACTAGAGTAAAGCTGGAAGACTACAGTAAAGCTGAAAGACTAGAGGAAAGCTGGAAGACTAGAGTAAAGCTGGAAGACTAGAGTAAAGCTGGAAGACTAGAGTAAAGCTCGAAAAGTAGAGTAAAGCTGGAAGACTACAGTAAAGCTGGAAGATTAGAGTAAAGCTGAAAGACTAGAGAAAAGCAGGAAGACTAGAGTAAAGCTGGAAGACTAGAGTAAAGCTGGAAGACTACAGTAAAGCTGGAAGACTATAGTAAAGCTGGAAGACTAGAGCAAAGCTGGAAGACTAGAGTAAAGCTGGAAGACTAGAGTAAAGCTGGAAGACTAGCGTAAAGCTGGAAGACTACAGTAAAGCTGGAAGACTATAGTAAAGCTGGAAGACTAGAGCAAAGCTGGAAGACTACAGTAAAGCTGGAAGACTAGAGTCAAGCTGGAAGACTAGAGTAAAGCTGGAAGACTAGAGTCAAATTGGAAGACTAGAGTAAAGCTGGAAGACTACAGTAAAGCTGGAACACTATACTAAAGCTGGTAGACTAGAGTCAAGCTGGAAGACTAGAGTAAAGCTGGAAGACTACAGTAAAGCTGGAAGACTAGAATAAAGCTGAAAGACTAGAGTCAAGCTGGAAGACTAGAGTAAAGCTGGAAGACAACAGTAAAGCTGGACGATTAGAGTAAAACTAGAAGACTAGAGTAAAGTTGGAAGACTACAGTAAAGCTGGAAGACTATAGTCATGCTAGAATACTACAGTAAAGCTGCAAGACTAGAGACAAGCTGGAATACTACAGTAAAGCTGGAAGACTAGAGTAAAGCTGGAAGACTAAAGTCAAGCTGGAAGACTAGAGTAAAGCTGGAAGACTAGAGTAAAGCTGGAAGACTAAAGTTGGAAGACTAGAGTAAAGCTGGAAGACTAGATTAAAGCTGGAAGACTAGAGTAAAGCTTGAAGACTAGAGTAAAGCTGGAATACTACAGTAAAGCTGGAAGACTAGAGTAAAGCTGGAAGACTACAGTAAAACTGGAAGACTACAGTAAAGCTAGAAGAATAGAGTAAAGCTGGAAGACTAGAGTAAAGCTGGATGACTAGAGTAAAGACGGAAGACTAGAGTAAAGCTTGAAGACTAGAGTAAAGCTGGAAGACTATAATAAAGTTGGAAGACTAGAGCAAAGCTGGAAGACTAGAGTAAAGCTGGAAGACTACAGTAAAGCTGGAAGACTAGAGTAAAGCTGGATGGCTAGAGTCAAGCCGGAAGACTCGTTTAAAGCTGGAAGTCTACAGTAAAGATGGAAGACTAGAGTAAAGCTGGAAGACTAGAGTAAAGCTGGAAGACTAGAGTAAAGCTGGAAGACTAGAGTAAAGCTGGAAGACTAGAGTAAAGCTGGGAGACTAGAGTAAGGCTGGAAGACTAGAGTAAAGCTGGAAGACTAGAGTAAAGCTGGAAGACTAGAGTAAAGCTGGAAGACTAGAGTAATGCTGGAAGACTAGAGTAAAGCTGGAAGACTAGAGTCAAGTCGGAAAACTGTAGTAAAGCTGGAAGACTAGAGTAAAGCTGGAAGACTAGAGTAAAGCTGGAAGACTAGAGTAAAGCTGGAAGACTAGAGTAAAGCTGGAAGACTGCAGTAAAGCAGGAAGACTATAGTAAAGTTGTAAGACTAGAGCAAAGCTGGAAGTCTAGAGTAAAGCTGGAAGACTAGAGTAAAGCTGGATGTCTACAGTAAAGCTGGAAGACTAGAGTAAAGCTGGATGTCTAGAGTAAAGCTGGAAGACTAGAGTAAAGCTGGATGTCTACAGTAAAGCTGGAAGACTAGAGTAAAGCTGGAAGGCTACAGTAAAGCAGGAAGACTAGAGTGAAGCTGGAAGACTACAGTAAAGCTGGAAGACTAGAGTAAAGCTGGAAGACTAGAGTAAAGCTGGACGACTAGAGTCAAGTTGGAAGACTAGAGTAAAGCTGGAAGACTAGAGTAAAGCTGGAAGACTAGAGTAAACCTGGAAGACTAGAGTAAACCTGGAAGACTAGAGTAAACCTGGAAGACTAGAGTAAAGCTGGAAGACTGTAGTAAAGCTGGAAGACTAAAGTAAAGCTGGAAGACTACAGTAAAGCTGGAAGACTACAGTAACGCTAGAAGACTAGAGTAAAGCTGGAAGACTAGAGTAAAGCTGGAAGACTAGAGTAAAGCTGGAAGACTAGAGTAAAGCTGGAAAACTAGTGTAAAGCTGGAAGACTGCAGTAAAGCTGGAAGACTATAGTAAAGTTGGAAGACTAGAGCAACGCTGGAAGACTAGAGTAAAGCTGGAAGACTACAGTAAAGCTGGAAGACTACGGCAAAGGTGGAAGACTAGAGTAAAGCTGGAAGACTGCAGAAAAGCTGGAAGACTAGTGTAAAGCTGGAAGACTAGAGTAAAGCTGGAAGACTAGAGTAAAACTGGAAGACTGCAGTAAAGCTGGAAGACTAGAGTAAAGCTGGAAGACTAGAATAAAGCTGGAAGACTAGAGTAAAGCTGGAAGACTACGGCAAAACTGGAAGACTACAGTAAAGCTGGAAGACTACAGTAAAGCTGGAAGACTACAGTAAAGCTGGAAGACTACAGTAAAGCTGGAAAACTACAGTAAAGCTGGAAAGCTACATTAAAGCTGGAAGACTACGGCAAAGCTGGAAGACTACATTAAAGCTGGAAGACTAGAGTAAAGCTGGAAGACTAGAATAAAGCTGAAAGACTAGAGTAAAGCTGGAAGACTGCAGTAAAGCTGAAAGACTACAGTAAAGCTGGAAGACTATATTAAAGCTGGAAGACTAGAGTAAAGGTGGGAGACTACAGTAAAGCTGGAAGACTAGAGTAAAGCTGTAAGACTAGAGTAAAGCTGGAAAACTAGAGTAAAGCTGGAGGACTAGAGTGAAGCTGGAAGACAAGAGTAAAACTGGAAGACTAGACGAAAGCTGGAAGACTAGAGTAAAGCTGTAAGACTAAAGTAAAGCTGGAAGACTAGAGTCAAGCTGGAATACTACAGTAAATCTGGAAGAGTAGAGTAAAGCTGGAAGACTAGACTCAAGCTGGAAGACTAGAGTAAAGCTGGAAGACTAGAGTAAAGCTGGAAGACTAGAGTAAAGATGGAAGACTAGAGTAAAGCTGGAAGACTAGAGTAAAGCTGGAAGACTACAGTAAAGCTGAAAGACTAGAGGAAAGCTGGAAGACTAGAGTAAAGCTGGAAGACTAGAGTAAAGCTGGAAGACTACAGTAAAGCTGGAAGACTAGAGTAAAGCTCGAAAAGTAGAGTAAAGCTGGAAGACTACAGTAAAGCTGGAAGATTAGAGTAAAGCTGGAAGACTAGAGAAAAGCAGGAAGACTAGAGTAAAGCTGGAAGACTAGAGTAAAGCTGGAAGACTACAGTAAAGCTGGAAGACTATAGTAAAGCTGGAAGACTCGAGCAAAGCTGGAAGACTAGAGTAAAGCTGGAAGACTAGAGTAAAGCTGGAAGACTAGCGTAAAGCTGGAAGACTGGAGTAAAGCTGGAAGACTAGAGTAAAGCTAAAAGACTAGAGCAAAGCTGGAAGACTACAGTAAAACTGGAAGACGAGAGTCAAGCTGGAAGACTAGAGTAAAGCTGGAAGACTAGAGTCAAATTGGAAGACTAGAGTAAAGCTGGAAGACTACAGTAAAGCTGGAACACTATACTAAAGCTGGTAGACTAGAGTCAAGCTGGAAGACTAGAGTAAAGCTGGAAGACTACAGTAAAGCTGGAAGACTAGAATAAAGCTGAAAGACTAGAGTCAAGCTGGAAGACTAGAGTAAAGCTGGAAGACAACAGTAAAGCTGGACGATTAGAGTAAAACTAGAAGACTAGAGTAAAGCTGGAAGACTACAGTAAAGCTGGAAGACTATAGTCATGCTAGAATACTACAGTAAAGCTGAAAGACTAGAGACAAGCTGGAATACTACAGTAAAGCTGGAAGACTAGAGTAAAGCTGGAAGACTAGAGTCAAGCTGGAAGACTAGAGTAAAGCTGGAAGACTAGAGTAAAGCTGGAAGACTAGAGTAAAGTTGGAAGACTAGAGTAAAGATGGAAGACTAGATTAAAGCTGGAAGACTAGAGTAAAGCTTGAAGACTAGAGTAAAGCTGGAACACTAGTGTAAAGATCGAAAACTAGAGTAAATATGGAAGACTACATTAAAACTGGAAGACTACAGTAAAGCTAGAAGAATAGAGTAAAGCTGGAAGACTAGAGTAAAGCTGGATGACTAGAGTAAAGACGGAAGACTAGAGTAAAGCTTGAAGACTAGAGTAAAGCTGGAAGACTATAATAAAGTTGGAAGACTAGAGCAAAGCTGGAAGACTAGAGTAAAGCTGGAAGACTACAGTAAAGCTGGAAGACTAGAGTAAAGCTGGAAGACTAGAGTAAAGCTGGAAGACTAGAGTAAAGCTGGAAGACTAGAGTAAAGCTGGGAGACTAGAGTAAGGCTGGAAGACTAGAGTAAAGCTGGAAGACTAGAGTAAAGCTGGAAGACTAGAGTAAAGCTGGAAGACTAGAGTAATGCTGGAAGACTAGAGTAAAGCTGGAAGACTAGAGTCAAGTCGGAAAACTGGAGTAAAGCTGGAAGACTAGAGTAAAGCTGGAAGACTAGAGTAAAGCTGGAAGACTAGAGTAAAGCTGGAAGACTAGAGTAAAGCTGGAAGACTGCAGTAAAGCAGGAAGACTATAGTAAAGTTGTAAGACTAGAGCAAAGCTGGAAGACTAGAGTAAAGCAGGAAGACTACAGTAAAGCTGGAAGACTAGAGTAAAGCTGGAAGTCTAGAGTAAAGCTGGAAGACTAGAGTAAAGCTGGATGTCTACAGTAAAGCTGGAAGACTAGAGTAAAGCTGGATGTCTACAGTAAAGCTGGAAGACTAGAGTAAAGCTGGAAGGCTACAGTAAAGCAGGAAGAGTAGAGTGAAGCTGGAAGACTACAGTAAAGCTGGAAGACTAGAGTAAAGCTGGAAGACTAGAGTAAAGCTGGACGACTAGAGTCAAGTTGGAAGACTAGAGTAAAGCTGGAAGACTAGAGTAAAGCTGGAAGACTAGAGTAAACCTGGAAGACTAGAGTAAACCTGGAAGACTAGAGTAAAGCTGGAAGACTGTAGTAAAGCTGGAAGACTAAAGTAAAGCTGGAAGACTACAGTAAAGCTGGAAGACTACAGTAACGCTAGAAGACTAGAGTAAAGCTGGAAGACTAGAGTAAAGCTGGAAGACTAGAGTAAAGCTGGAAGACTAGAGTAAAGCTGGAAAACTAGTGTAAAGCTGGAAGACTGCAGTAAAGCTGGAAGACTATAGTAAAGTTGGAAGACTAGAGCAACGCTGGAAGACTAGAGTAAAGCTGGAAGACTAGAGTAAAGCTGGAAGACTACAGTAAAGCTGGAAGACTACGGCAAAGGTGGAAGACTAGAGTAAAGCTGGAAGACTGCAGAAAAGCTGGAAGACTAGTGTAAAGCTGGAAGACTAGAGTAAAGCTGGAAGACTAGAGTAAAACTGGAAGACTGCAGTAAAGCTGGAAGACTAGAGTAAAGCTGGAAGACTAGAATAAAGCTGGAAGACTAGAGTAAAGCTGGAAGACTACGGCAAAACTGGAAGACTACAGTAAAGCTGGAAGACTACAGTAAAGCTGGAAGACTACAGTAAAGCTGGAAGACTACAGTAAAGCTGGAAAACTACAGTAAAGCTGGAAAGCTACATTAAAGCTGGAAGACTACGGCAAAGCTGGAAGACTACATTAAAGCTGGAAGACTAGAGTAAAGCTGGAAGACTAGAATAAAGCTGAAAGACTAGAGTAAAGCTGGAAGACTGCAGTAAAGCTGAAAGACTACAGTAAAGCTGGAAGACTATATTAAAGCTGGAAGACTAGAGTAAAGGTGGGAGACTACAGAAAAGCTGGAAGACTAGAGTAAAGCTGGAAGACTAGAGTAAAGCTGGAAAACTAGAGTAAAGCTGGAGGACTAGAGTGAAGCTGGAAGACAAGAGTAAAACTGGAAGACTAGACGAAAGCTGGAAGACTAGAGTAAGGCTGTAAGACTAAAGTAAAGCTGGAAGACTAGAGTCAAGCTGGAATACTACAGTAAATCTGGAAGAGTAGAGTAAAGCTGGAAGACTAGACTCAAGCTGGAAGACTAGAGTAAAGCTGGAAGACTAGAGTAAAGCTGGAAGACTAGAGTAAAGATGGAAGACTAGAGTAAAGCTGGAAGACTAGAGTAAAGCTGGAAGACTAGAGTAAAGCTGAAAGACTAGAGGAAAGCTGGAAGACTAGAGTAAAGCTGGAAGACTAGAGTAAAGCTGGAAGACTAGAGTAAAGCTGGAAGACTAGAGTAAAGCTCGAAAACCAGAGTAAAGCTGGAAGACTACAGTAAAGCTGGAAGATTAGAGTAAAGCTGGAAGACTAGAGAAAAGCAGGAAGACTAGAGTAAAGCTGGAAGACTAGAGTAAAGCTGGAAGACTACAGTAAAGCTGGAAGACTATAGTAAAGCTGGAAGACTAGAGCAAAGCTGGAAGACTAGAGTAAAGCTGGAAGTCTAGAGTAAAGCTGGAAGACTAGCGTAAAGCTGGAAGACTGGAGTAAAGCTGGAAGACTAGAGTAAAGCTAAAAGACTAGAGCAAAGCTGGAAGACTACAGTAAAACTGGAAGACTAGAGTCAAGCTGGAAGACTAGAGTAAAGCTGGAAGACTAGAGTCAAATTGGAAGACTAGAGTAAAGCTGGAAGACTACAGTAAAGCTGGAAGACTAGAATAAAGCTGAAAGACTAGAGTCAAGCTGGAAGACTAGAGTAAAGCTGGAAGACAACAGTAAAGCTGGACGATTAGAGTAAAACTAGAAGACTAGAGTAAAGCTGGAAGACTACAGTAAAGCTGGAAGACTATAGTCATGCTAGAATACTACAGTAAAGCTGCAAGACTAGAGACAAGCTGGAATACTACAGTAAAGCTGGAAGACTAGAGTAAAGCTGGAAGACTAGAGTCAAGCTGGAAGACTAGAGTAAAGCTGGAAGACTAGAGTAAAGCTGGAAGACTAGAGTAAAGTTGGAAGACTAGAGTAAAGCTGGAAGACTAGATTAAAGCTGGAAGACTAGAGTAAAGCTTGAAGACTAGAGTAAAGCTGGAAGACTAGTGTAAAGATCGAAAACTAGAGTAAATATGGAAGACTACATTAAAACTGGAAGACTACAGTAAAGCTAGAAGAATAGAGTAAAGCTGGAAGACTAGAGTAAAGCTGGATGACTAGAGTAAAGACGGAAGACTAGAGTAAAGCTTGAAGACTAGAGTAAAGCTGGAAGACTATAATAAAGTTGGAAGACTAGAGCAAAGCTGGAAGACTAGAGTAAAGCTGGAAGACTACAGTAAAGCTGGAAGACTAGAGTAAAGCTGGATGGCTAGAGTCAAGCCGGAAGACTCGTTTAAAGCTGGAAGTCTACAGTAAAGATGGAAGACTAGAGTAAAGCTGGAAGACTAGAGTAAAGCTGGAAGACTAGAGTAAAGCTGGAAGACTAGAGTAAAGCTGGAAGACTAGAGTAAAGCTGGGAGACTAGAGTAAGGCTGGAAGACTAGAGTAAAGCTGGAAGACTAGAGTAAAGCTGGAAGACTAGAGTAAAGCTGGAAGACTAGAGTAATGCTGGAAGACTAGAGTAAAGCTGGAAGACTAGAGTCAAGTCGGAAAACTGGAGTAAAGCTGGAAGACTAGAGTAAAGCTGGAAGACTAGAGTAAAGCTGGAAGACTAGAGTAAAGCTGGAAGACTAGAGTAAAGCTGGAAGACTGCAGTAAAGCAGGAAGACTATAGTAAAGTTGTAAGACTAGAGAAAAGCTGGAAGACTAGAGTAAAGCTGGAAGACTACAGTAAAGCTGGAAGCTGAGAAGCTGGAAGACTAGAGTAAAGCTGGATGTCTACAGTAAAGTTGGAAGACTAGAGTAAAGCTGGATGTCTACAGTAAAGCTGGAAGACTAGAGTAAAGCTGGAAGACTACAGTAAAGCTGGAAGACTAGAGTAAAGCTGGAAGTCTAGAGTAAAGCAGGAAGACTAGAGTGAAGCTGGAAGACTACAGTAAAGCTGGAAGACTAGAGTAAAGCTGGAAGACTAGAGTAAAGCTGGAAGACTAGAGTCAAGTTGGAAGACTAGAGTAAAGCTGGAAGACTAGAGTAAAGCTGGAAGACTAGAGTAAACCTGGAAGACTAGAGTAAACCTGGAAGACTAGAGTAAAGCTGGAAGACTGTAGTAAAGCTGGAAGACTAAAGTAAAGCTGGAAGACTACAGTAAAGCTGGAAGACTACAGTAACGCTAGAAGACTAGAGTAAAGCTGGAAGACTAGAGTAAAGCTGGAAGACTAGAGTAAAGCTGGAAGACTAGAGTAAAGCTGGAAAACTAGTGTAAAGCTGGAAGACTGCAGTAAAGCTGGAAGACTATAGTAAAGTTGGAAGACTAGAGCAACGCTGGAAGACTAGAGTAAAGCTGGAAGACTACAGTAAAGCTGGAAGACTACGACTACAGTAAAGCTGGAAGACTACGGCAAAGGTGGAAGACCAGAGTAAAGCTGGAAGACTGCAGAAAAGCTGGAAGACTAGTGTAAAGCTGGAAGGCTAGAGTAAAGCTGGAAGACTAGAGTAAAACTGGAAGACTGCAGTAAAGCTGGAAGACTAGAGTAAAGCTGGAAGACTAGAATAAAGCTGGAAGACTAGAGTAAAGCTGGAAGACTACGGCAAAACTGGAAGACTACAGTAAAGCTGGAAGACTACAGTAAAGCTGGAAGACTACAGTAAAGCTGGAAGACTACAGTAAAGCTGGAAAACTACAGTAAAGCTGGAAAGCTACATTAAAGCTGGAAGACTACGGCAAAGCTGGAAGACTACATTAAAGCTGGAAGACTAGAGTAAAGCTGGAAGACTAGAATAAAGCTGAAAAACTAGAGTAAAGCTGGAAGACTGCAGTAAAGCTGAAAGACTACAGTAAAGCTGGAAGACTATATTAAAGCTGGAAGACTAGAGTAAAGGTGGGAGACTACAGTAAAGCTGGAAGACTAGAGTAAAGCTGGAAGACTAGAGTAAAGCTGGAAAACTAGAGTAAAGCTGGAAGACTAGAGTAAAGCTGGAAGACTACAGTAAAGCTGGAAAACTAGAGTAAAGCTGGAAGACTACAGTAAGCTGGAAGACTAGAGTAAAGCTGGAAGACTACAGTAAAGCTGGAAGACTACAGTAAAGCTGGAAGACTAGAGTAAAGCTGGAAGACTAGAATAAAGCTGGAAGACTACAGTAAAGCTGGAAGACTACAGTAAAGCTGGAAGACTACAGTAAAGCTTGAAGACTAGAATAAAGCTGGAAGACTAGAGTAAAGCTGTAAGACTACAGTTAAGCTGGAAGACTAGAGTAAAGCTGGAAGACTAGAGTAAAGCTGGAAGACTAGAGTAAAGCTGGAAGACTGCAGTAAAGCTTGAAATCTAGAGTAAAGCTGGAAGACTACAATAAAGCTGGAAAACTAGAGTATAGCTGAAAGAATAGAGTAAAGCTGGAAGACTGCAGTAAAGCTGAAAGACTACAGTAAAGCTGGAAGACTATATTAAAGCTGGAAGACTACAGTAAAGCTGGAAGACTACAGTAAAGCTGGAAGACTACAGTAAAGCTGGAAGACTAGAGTAAAGCTGGAAGACTACAATAAAGCTGGAAGACTACAGTAAAGCTGGAAAACTGCAGTAAAGCTGAAAAACTACAGTAAAGCTGGAAGACTACTGTAAAGCTGGAAGATTACAGTAAAGCTGGAAGACTACATTAAAGTTGGAATACTAGAGTAAAGTTGGAAGACTACAGTAAAGCTGGAATACTAGAGTAAAGCTGGAAGACTAGAGTAAAGCTGGAAGACTAGAGTAAAGCTGGAAGACTAGAGTAAAGCTGGAAGACTAGAGTAAAGTTGGAAGACTACAGTAAAGCTGGAAAACTAGAGTAAAGCTGGAAAACTACAGTAAAGCTATAAGACTAGAGTAAAGCTGGAAGAGTACAGTAAAGCTGGAAGACTACAGTAAAGCTGGAAGACTACAGTAAAGATGGATGACTAGAGTAAAGCTGGAAGACTAGAGTAAATCTGGATGACTAGAGTAAAGCTGGAAGACTAGAGTAAAGCTGGAAGACTAGAGTAAAGCTGGAAGACTACAGTAAAGGAACAAAGAGGTTAGAGGGATTCACTTCACATACTTGTAAGTGCTGACCAAACCTCATACATACATACATACTTGAGTAAAGCTGGAAGACTACAGTAAAGGAACAAAGACGTTAGAGGGATTCACTTCACATACGTGTAAGTGCTGACCAAACCTCATACATACATACATATTTATATATATATATATATATATATATATATATATATATATATATATATATATATATATATATTTATGTATGTATATATATATTTATAAAGGATGGGGTCCACCTCTGGTGTAAATTGTGGGTCCCATAGCCTCGGAGAAGTGGATAAAAAGGCTTCAAGGAAGAATATTTGGATTTCTTCCTGAAGCCGTTTGAATATTCCACTTCCCCTACCACTCCATCTTTTAGTATATATATTTTTTTACCAATAGGAATATTTTATTACATAATATGGTACAGAAGATTTAAGAGATACATTGTTGATATAAAGTTGGCATATAAGGTACATGTTGTTACGTGTGTATCACCGATTATAAGGCGAAAATCTCATCCAGCTCCTCAGAGCTGGGGCGTGTGCCCAAAATACAGCAAGCATTACCCCTTTGAACAGCCACACTGAGCCGCTGGAACAGAAAACTAGCTGCCCTGGGATCCCTAGTTACCCTGATGAGTCTTTTTCCCACCTCCTTAAGGAGTTTAGATGCACTCTTTCCCCATGAGCCAAGGGTCTCTGAGCCTATGGGAACAAACATATAATGATGGGCAAGTTCTCCATATTTTCTAGACTTTTGGGACTCCCTGAAGCTGGCAGCTGCCCCTCCTTCCTCCCTGGTGTATTGGAGATAGGTATCAGCCAAGGTAGATGCACATGTATAGTCCCACACCACCTGCTTCCCATCTGTCCAGGCTTGAAGGGTGATACCATCTGGACGCTTCTGGCTGCCATCAGATCTGCATAGTTGGGGTGGTTCCCTTACTGCTGGGCATCCAGCTGTTGTGAGGCTCCTCTTGATAATGTTATTAACCTCCTCATGTCTTGCAATCTTTCCCTCGGATTAACGGCACACAAGACCATGGTACCCGAATCGGTCTGCTGCTTCACTGCCACAAATACACCTGTGTTCGGCGAGAATAGGGGCGGCAAGTCGAAGGGCAACACCGATGCGGATGGTCTGTGGGTCGAGACGTGTGCCAAGGCTGGAGTTGGGAACAGCCAACAGAAAGTCCCCAGCATGAGGGGCTCTCACTGCCAGGAGGCGGGCTCTATCCTTCCCTGACACACTCTGAAGCATTGTTGAGGCTATATTTTCCACTATTGGACCATCCCAGTGCGATTGTTTGTAGTTGTTGGGGGGAGCATGTCTGGTTCCAGAGCCCGTTAGATTATCCCAGATCATTGCTCCGTCAATAAATTTTTGGTCCTGGACTCCAATCTTGTCCCTAAGATGTTCAGGGAGAATCGCTGCTACAAGCTCTCTGGATGCAATACACGAGGACAGAAAAGCAGGTAACGCAATCTGTGGTGACTTGCGGACACCAATGCCTCGTAGTCTGACTGGAAGTGTAGCTTGGTTCCACTGCCCGTCTTCTAGAGTAAGGTTAAGTACTTTCGTAAAAATCTGCCTCAGAATACTGTCATATTCGTGCAGTATAGGGTTATCATATGAAGGTGCACATCTTAAGAAATATGTCAACCTGGGCAGACTCAAGCACTTTGTGAGAAGGTACAAGGCATCGTGGGTGTCCAGATTGCCTATGCGTTGTTCCATTCTCCTTAACTCTTCCAATTTCTTCCTGAGAATTGTGTCAATGGCATTGCTTCCCAGAGGTGCTCCTAGCAAGACACTATTTGTGGGGGCAATGACTGCTGCTCCTGGTAGTTTTGATCTCACTGCATTTATCACTAGTTGACTGACTGAGATGATTTCACATTTGGGTGGATTCAGGACGAGACCCATTTCTTGTCCCCGTGTCATTTCCTGTGTAAGGTAGTGTAGGAGGGACTCCTTTGTACCTGCTAGTGTGCCATCATCTAGGAACCACATGTTTAGCTCGCTGGTCAGTCTGACTGTGATTTCCCTAACTGCTATACAGAAGAGAAATGGTGCAAGAGGATCTCCTTGTTGGACACCCTCCGATGATGTGATTTCATGCTCTCCAAAGAGAAGCATTGATTCCTTGCTATACCCAGCTGAAACAAAAGGGAAGAGACCAGGGAAATGTTCTTGTACTGCTGCTAATACCACGTCTCTTTTCAGGAGATTGAACGCATTCTTGAAATCTAATTTTACCACTGCATTGTCCTCAGGCAGGTTGTTGATATACGCCCTTGTTGCATGAACCGCTGCTTCACTTCCTTGAGAGACCCCAAAGCCAAGCTGGTTTGGTTGAAGCATCATGGCTGCCTGTGCACGAATACTTCGGACAGCAGCTTTGGATACGAGGCGGCGTAACGTGTTGCCTACTGCAATTGGCCGAATTCCTCCATCCTTCTTTTTAAGTGCACAAAGTGTTGCACCAAAAAAGAAAGGTCTAATTTCATCAGGAATCAGACCAGCCAAGGAATTGTTGACGAACCTTGTGATCTCTGAAAGCAGTGTCTCTGCAATTTCCCCAATAACTGGATTAACCATTTCCTTTAAATGCTGTGGCCTTATTCCAGTGTAACCCCCAGCAGAGCCAGATGGGAATGACATTATTGCTTTGTAAATGTCTGAGTCTTCCACAATCAATGGTTCCATAGTGGGGACAGAGGTGTTGGAACTGTTGGTGCCACTGGTTTCCCTGGCAGGGTGCTTTCCTCTAAGTGCTTCAGCCGTGTCAGCATCCCTGGGAGCAACTGTATCTTCACTGGTAATAATTTTGATTGCCCCCACTGTGTTGCCCTCTTCAATTTTCTTGCTCACTTGGACTCTGACTTTTTCACTGTCAGTAGAGTGAGTGGGGGTTCTGCCTCTACCTTTTTTGTGTTGACGGGGCAGGCGAATGAGGTTATCAACTCTAGGAAAATCTCTTAAGGATTTAATTATCATTGAGGCTAGCCTCTTTCCCCTTCTTTCCGGCACAGCTAAGCAGACATTGCCAAAAAGTAGCAAGTTGTGCCATGCCTTGATGGTTGGTGGAGCATTTAAGATAGAGGAACCATCGTTTACTTTTTTCAGGAGGTCTGTAAGTTTCCCAGCTGCGTGTGGACGGGCTGCTTTGGGAATATGTGTGAGTGTCCTCGTACCTGTTGCTTTGATTGCTTCCAAGCGATTGTCTGATGAGATGAAATCTGTTGGAGTGGGTTCAGGTGCCTGAGGTGGCTCTGGATCATCACTTTCCACAGGAGGACACCCTGAACCAGGGCAACTACCGTGTTTGCGGAGGAAACCATTAGAGTTGAGACAACGAAGCTGTAAGCGTGACTGACACTTGCCTCTCCTAGTATTGCCAGCGGTGCCATATATATATATATATATATATATATATATATACATATATATATATATATATATATATATATATATATATATATATATATATATATATATATATATGTATGTATGTATATATATGTATATATATATATATATATATGTCGTGCCGAATATGTAAAACTGGTCAATTAGCAAGAACTCATTTAAAATTAAATCCTTTCTAAAATTTTCTCTTATACATTTAAAGATATATTTCTTTCATTAATGTTAATGTAATTTTTTTTCATTTTGCTCCAAAAGAATCTTATAAAACTTACCTAACCTTATTATAACAAGAACAATTTATTTTAGCCTAGCCCAACTAAAAATATTTTAGATTTGTTTACAATAATTTAATACTAAACAAACACAGTGAAATATATTTTTTCCGTTAGGTTCAGAATGATTTTGGCGAAATTATTGCATACACAAATTTTCACTTGTCCTATATGGCAAGGTGAACGTTGCTATTTAAGCCAAGATCGCAAGTTCTGCCAATCGGCACGACATATATATATATATATATATATATATATATATATATATATATATATATATATATATATATATATATATGTATGTATGTATGTATGTATGTATGTATGTATGTATATATATATATATATATATATATATATATATATATATATATATATATATATATATATATATATATATATATATATATATATATATATTTAACAAGTCGGCGATCTTCCACCGAGGCAGGGAGACCCAAAGAGAACGAAAATCCCCAAAAAGAAAATACTTTCATCATCATTCAACACTTTCACCTCACTCACACATAATCACTGGTTTTGCAGAAGTGCTCAGAATACAACAGTTTAGAAGTATATACGTATAAAAATGCACAATATATCCCTCCAAACTGCCAATATCCAGAACCCCTCCTTCAGACTGCAGGCAACATTGTACTTCCCATTTAAAGGACTCAAGTCCGGTTATATAAAATAACCGGTTTCCCTGAATCCCTTCACTAAATATTACCCTGCTCACACTCCAACAGATCGTCAGGTCCCAAATACCATTTGACTCCATTCACTCCTATCTAACACGCTTACGCAAGCCTGCTGGAAGTCCAAACCCCTCACCCACAAAGCCTCCTTTACCCCCTCCCTCCAACCTTTTCGAGTACGACCCCTACCCCGCCTTCCTTCCCCTACAGATTTATACGCTCTCCATGTCATTCTACTTTGATCCATTCTCTCTAAATGACCAAACCACCTCAACAAACTCTCTTCAGCCCTCTTACTAATACTTTTATTAACTCCACACCTTCTCCTAATTTCCACACTCCGAATTGTCTGCATAATATTTACACCACACATTGCCCTTAGACAGGACATCTCCACTGCCTCCAACCACCTCCTCGCTGCTGCATTTACCACCCAAGCTTCACACCCATATAAAAGTGTTGGTACTACTATACTTTCATACATTCCTTTCTTTGACTCCATAGATAACATTTTTTGCCTCCACATATACATCAATGCACCACTCACCTTTTTTCCTTCATCAGTTCTGTGATTAACCTCATCCATCATAAATCCATCTGCCGACACGTCAACTCCCAAATATCTGAAAACATTCACTTCTTCCATACTCCTCCTCCCCAATTTGATATCCAGTTTTTCTTTATCTAAATCATTTGATACTCTCATCCCCTTACTTTTTTCTATGTTCACTTTCAACTTTCTACCTTTACACACATTCCCAAATTCGTCCACTAACCTTTGCAATTTTTCTTTAGAATATCCCATAAGCACAGCATCATCAGCAAAAAGTAACTGTGTCACTTCCCATTTTGTATTTAATTCCCCATAATTTAATCCCACCCCTCTCCCGAACAACCTAGCATTTACTTCTTTTACAACCCCATCTATAAATATATTAAACAACCATGGTGACATTATGCATCCCTGTCTAAGACCTACTTTTACTGGGAAGTAGTCTCCCTCTCTTCTACACACCCTAACCTGAGCCTCACTATCCTCATAAAAGCTCTTTACAGCATTTAGTAACTTACAACCTATTCCACACACACACACACACACACACACACAAATACACACACACACATACACACACATACACACACACACACACACACACACACACACACACACACACACACACACACACACACACACACACACATATATATATATATATATATATATATATATATATATATATATATATATATGTATATATATATGTGTATGTGTGTGTGTGTGTATGTGTTTTGCCGACTAGGAAAAACTGGTCAATTAGCAAGAACTCATTTAAAATTAATCCCTTTCTATTTTTTTCTCTTATATATTTAAGGATATATTTATTTTTATTTAGGTTTCACGACCCTGTGTTCAGTGACCCACTAATTGGTCTGTTGATCGACAATCCAAATAATTTCTTCATGAATGAGCCTCAAAACTCCATCAATGTATTCCAGATTTCCGATATTATCCTAACTCCGATAGACTTTGAAAAAGCCATTGACAACATGCCCATGCACTCAGCCCCGGGCCCAGACTCGTGGAACTCTGTGTTCATTAAGAACTGCAAGAAACCCCTTTCACGTGTCCTAAGTATACTATGGAGAAGGAGCTTGGACATGGGTGAAATTCCACAGTCACTTAAAACAACGGATATAGCCCCACTCCATAAAGGTGGCAGCAAAGCATTAGCTAAGAACTGTTGACCAATAACTCTGACGTCCCACATCATAAAAATCTTTGAAAGAGTGCTAAGCAGCAGGATTGCAAAACACCTAAATTTTTCAATTCTCAATTCTTATGACCAGAGTTTTTGGTGCGATGGGTAAGGAAGAAGGATGGGTAAGGATAGAAATATTGGAAAAGGGTGGGAGGGGGGAGTGAGGTAGGATATAAAAGATAAGTGACACAACCACTTTGGTGCAATGTAAAAAATGTATGTGTAATAATTGAAAAATCTTGAGGAGGTATAATACTAACCCATCAGAGTCACATAGATATAACAGATATATAGGTACATAATTGGTAGTAAATATACAAGTTGCAATTGCTTTTTTTTTCGATTGCATAACGAATATTTGAACAACAAGACAAGGCGATAATTATCTCATAAGAATTACTTGATGTTAGCTTCTTTCAAGGTGGTGTCCCGCCACATTAATTTATATCAGTAGATGTGGAAGTAGAAATGTTATACAAGATATCTCCATAATTAGGGGCGATAATTTTCTCAGTAAACATAGAAGGGTTCTGGTGTTAGCCAATCATCTTCATCTGCAGGGAGGTTGCTCAAGATCATTGGTCGATGGTAATCGTCTTTATGGATAAAACGACGGACCTTCTGTGGGAGAGTCATTCTTTGAGTCCTGTGAGGTGGGGTATTGATGATATAATCCGTGGTATTTTCAACTTGGGGAGGATGTTCTCTATCTGGCATGTAGAGTTCTTGCATTGCATAGAGTTGTTTCTTCTTCAGGGTGTCAAGGCGTACGTTTAAGGCAGTAATATCTTGTTGTACGTGTAAATCTGCCATTTTAACTGTCTCCTCCTGGTACCCGTAATGAAGCGAAGAGCTCTATTCTGGACCCGTTGTAACCGTAGCATGTTGGTCTTTGTTGTTATTGACATTGGGACACATGGGTATTCGAGTATAGGCCTTATTATCATTTTATACAGATGTTTTTTGACATGTGGAGGGGCTTGATTGAATCGAAAGAGACTGCTAAGACCGGCTTTGGCTATGTTGATCTTTTTAGTTACATGAGATGTTGAGTGGAGCAGCCTGTCTATTTCATATCCCAAGATCTTGTTAGGGTTTCTAATGGCTACAGGTGTACCTCTGATGGAGATACCCCTTTATCTTCGATTGTTGATGCAAAACATCCTATCGTGCTAACAAGGACTTTGTCAGGATTAGTCGTAATTCTCCATTTCTTTTCCCAATAAGATGTTCGACGAAGTTTAATATTCATTTTTTCTATGACTCTCTCATACTTGTATTTTCCTGTTACCGGAGTTGATGAGACGACATGAATAACATCATCTGCAAACTGTGTTATAATTGTATCATTAAACTCTGGTTGAGGAAGGTCATTCACATAAATGTTGAACAGAACTGGACACCAGCTGTTGGTATAAAAGGCTCTGTCGACTTGCCATGAAAGGTGGGAAATATTTTTCTTTGAGTTAAGAAATTATATATTACTCTGAGAAAAGTCCAGTTATGGTCTGGTAGGTCAATAAGTTTGTATATAAGACCATCATGCCATAAGCTATCAAAAGCTTTATGAACATCTCTGGTGGCAATTAGGGCAAGATTGCCCTGATGTTTTAGACTTGCTACAGTATCGAAAATAACATTTATTGCATGATTGGTACCTCTATGTGTTCTAAAGCCAAATTGTTTTTCAGTAAAAAGGTGATTAAACTCCATATAGTAGTTCAATCTGTTGGAAATGATCTTCTCAAGAACTTTTCCAGTGACTTCAAGTAAAGATATAGGTCTATAGTTCCCAGGTTGGTGGATGTCTTTATGGGCTTAGCAAGAAAGATCATCCTAGCAGTCTTAAAAACCACTGGAAAATGTCCTGAGGCCAAGATGGCATTAAAGATATTAACCAAAGACTGTTTACAATATCTGGGTAGGAACTTTATTTGTTTCATTGTTATTCCAGAGAGACCAGGGGCTCTATTTCGCATTCTTCCAATAACCTGACTTATCTCGAGTAATGTAATAGGTCTAGTAAGCGGGTGGGCGTCTTCAAGAGTTGAAGTATCGATGGTAGGTAGTGGTTGTAGATCATCTAAGTTCTCATCTCTCCATTCATTTACCAACTGATAGTGATTATAGTTAAATCGACGACTGTTATTGTGGGAGAGAATTTTCTCCCATACATCACCCATCAAATTAGCCTGGTCCTGTGGATCATCAAGTTTAATCTCAACATCTTCATCATCCTCATCAGTGAAGGTATGAATTAGGTAGTCAGGAGTCTTGTGCTTTGCCCCTAACAGTTGTCGGATGTTACTCCAAAATTTTGCTGGCTCACGTTTATACTGATTAGCTTGAAGAACTAGCAATTTCCATAAGTCACGTTTGTGATGACTAATCATGTTAATTAATTCTTGCTTCAATCTGTGCAATGTTCCTACTGGTGGTTGTCGCGTTTGAAGATGCCTTCGACATTCTGTTTGATAATTTCTCAAAGCGTCTCTTAATTTCTCTTGTAGGTTTATATTGTTGGTAGATCATTGTGGAAGCTAATTGGCAAGTTGCATTAGTAGCATCAATTATTCGACTGTCAAGGGACCTGATCGCGTCGTCAATTGCAGTGGAAGGTAGATTTTCCAACGACACAATTTCATCTTCGCCCAGAAATGCCCTGAAGGGGTCAAATCCTAGGGTGTTAAGATTGGGTTCAGGAGTTACAGGTATTCTAAATGGAGAAGTTTGTAGTTGTATTATAACAGGGATATGGTCAGATCTTACGTTTCCACCAGGAGATATACGACAATGAAAGATGTCACAGTCTCTGTTGTCTGGTGTTCCTGGATGAGGTCCAATGTACGATTTAAAGAATGGGCCTTGAAATGACAAGTTTCTGGCTGTCATGATATTAAATAGTTGTTTTCCTTTCAAGTCACCCAGTGGAATACCAGCTCCACAGTTAAAGAGGGCAGGGTGATGAGCATTAAAATCTCCCGCTAGAATTGTTGGAATATTTCTGCTTAATATCCTATGTAGAGGAATTGACTCTATATATTGTTGTCTCGGGGGAAAATATCCAGTTCCTATCACTAGTTGGCCATGAGACGTTGTCATTTCTATTTCAAGAATGTTATCTTCATCAACATGAATATTTTTAAATGTATAGCCTAATTTAACTAAGATGGCTACACCACTAAAGGGTCCTCTCGATTTCTCCACAGTACAGTAACCACGTAATTTAATATGTTGATCAACTCCTGCAGCTGTCTCATTCAAGAGAATAACATCGGGATTGTAATTATGTAGTTCAACTTCAAGGAGGTAACGGTTATTAAAGAAATGTTGAACATTAAGTTAGAAAATTATAATCCCCATTATTTCTTGCACTTCGCTCGTGTACTGCTGACTGAACGTCTGCAAGTAATGTCATGTTTGGTATACACACTATCCCTGCTGGACTGGTCAAGGGGAGGAGAGAAGTGCTGCGTAGTTGCTTGTGTATTAAAAGTGTCACCATCCTCACTAGAATTGGTAATATTAACAGAATCATTAGAGTCATCATCAGAAAACTGAGGTGTTGTATTCCCAGTTACAGGAAGCAGAGGCTCGTGAGAGTTAATGGGAGACTGTGGAGGCTCCAAGGAAAAATTTGGTAGGCCAGGTGAATTACCCTGGGAAAGTTCCTGTTCAACAGGATCAGCTGCAATAGCGGGAGAGTAAGCACCAATCTCTGGGGCATCGTTATGTTCAGGTATTGAATCATCTGGTTGAGGGGAGTTGACAACCTGGGTATGCGAGGTGGGTGATCCCTGGACAAGGGATGAATTAGGCTTATTTGTAGAAGTAGAGTAGGGTACATACTTCTTGTTTTGAGAAGACTGGGCCATAATAACCTTAACATTATCTGCACAATCCAGGGCAACATGAGTTCGGGGCAGATCGCTCCTGCCTCTCACAACTACTGGACCACTATGATATGGTCTTGGATGCACTGGAAGAAAAACAGAATGCAAATGTAATATACACAGACTTTGCAAAAGCCTTTGACAAGTGCGATCATGGCGTAGTAGCGCACAAAATACGTGTTAAAGGAATAACTGCTAAAGTGGGGAGATGGATCTTCAACTTCCTAGCCAGTCGAACACAAAGAGTAGTGGTCAACAGAGTTAAATCGGCAGCTGCCATAGTGAAAAGCTCTGTTCCACAAGGCAAGGTACTCGCCCCCATCCTGTTCCTCATCCTCATATCAGACATAGACGGAGATGTAATCCACAGCACCGTATCATCCTTTGCCGACGATACTAGGGTCTGCATGAGGCTGTCATCTGCTGAGGACACGGTTAACCTCCAAGAAGACATAAACCAAATTTTCCAGTGGGTAACGGAAAACAATATGATGTTCAATGAGGACAAATTCCAACTACTCCGTTATGGAAAACTGGAGGAGATAATAACTAGAACAGAGTATAGTACAAACTTTGGTCATACAATAGAGCGGAAAAATTATGTAAGGGACTTGGGAGTAGTAATGTCTGAGGATCTCACTTTCAAGGATCACAACAGTGCCACGATCACAAGTGCAAAGAAAATGACAGGATGGAAAACGAGAACGTTCAAAACAAGAGATGCCAAGCTAATGATGATCCATTTCAAATCACTTGTTCTCTCTA